>NC_053492.1:263365183-263632683 GCF_905171775.1 Rana temporaria | reverse complement strand
CCTTTAGGCAGCTAAATGCCCAGGCCAGGTTTTGCGATTCGGCACTGCGTCGCTTTAACAGACAATTGCGCGGTCGTGCGACGTGGCTCCCAAACAAAATTGGCGTCCTTTTTCCCCCCACAAATAGAGCTTTTTTATTTTTTGCGCTATAAACAAAAATAGAGCGACAATTTTTAAAAAAATGCAATATTTTTTACTTTTTGCTATAATAAATATCCCCCAAAAACATATATACATTTTTTTTCCCCTCAGTTTAGGCCGATACGTATTCTTCTACCTATTTTTGGTAAAAAAAATCGCAATAAGCGTTGATCGATTGGTTTGCGCAAAATTTATAGCGTTTACAAAATAGGGGATATTTTTATTGCATTTTTATTAAACAAAAATTTTTTTTACTACTAATGGCAGCGATCATCGGTTTTTTTTTCGTGACTGCGACATTATGGCGGACACTTCGGACAATTTTGACACATTTTTGGGACCATTGTCATTTTCACAGCAAAAAATGCATTTAAATTGCATTCTTTATTGTGAAAATGACAGTTGCAGTTTGGGAGTTAACCACAGGGGGCGCTGAACGTGTTAGGCTTCACCTAGTGTGTGTTTACAACAGTAGGGGGGTGTGGCTGTAGGTCTGATGTCATCGATTGTGTCTCCCCTATAAAAGGGATCACTCGATCGATGCGCCGCCACAGTGAAGCACGGGGAAGCCGTGTTTACATACGGCTCTCCCCGTTCTTCAGCTCTGGGGAGCGATCGCGACGGAGCGGCTATAAACGAATAGCCGCGCCGTCTTTCCGGATCGCTCCCCGAGGTAAGCCGCACGCAGCGGAGGGGGTCCCGATCGGACCCCCGACCCGCGGAAAGGCAAGGACGTATATATACGCCCATCTGCCTGTACGTGCCATTTTGCGGACGTAAATAGTCGTGCGGCGGGCGTTAAGTGGTTAAGACCCTTCTACTGTTTGTGAAATCTGAACAGGCCGTGGTTGAGTTCCTGCACCTATTTTCTGAGAAAAAAAGCTCTGGTTGTATGGTAATTTAGGGTAATGGAAGTAAGTGTAGCACTACCCCCGCATGAGCCGGTGTCCTGCCGAAAAAGGTCCCCCGGCGAATAATGACTGGAGTCAAGCCATCAGACAGTTCTAAATCAGCGGTCACGCTATCAGACAAGGTTTTTTAGTTGGATATACAACACAGGAAAACTAGATACAACATAATATAATATATAAAATAATGATTACACAGAGTTGTCACACATACACACCCCCCTATCTAACATTTACAATACGGTATCATTTTACTGTGGAAATGTAAAGGTACAGAGCCCCAAATATCAGCCCATTGGTTACATAGGGACATTTTTTCCAATATTTCGAAATGGGTTCAAAACAAACTCTCCCATTGGACCAATACGTTTACAATGCAGATGTGTCATACACACCCCCTCTAAGATTTCTGTATATCCACTTCCAGACCTTAGGTGTTATTCAGATTTGGTGTTTGCAAGACTAAAACAGTTTTTTCTGCTAGAAAATTACTTAAAACCCCCAAACATTATATATATATTTTTTCTAACACCCTAGAGAATAAAATAGTGGTCATTGCAATACTTTTTGTCACACCGTATTTGCGCAGCGGTCTTACAAGCGCACTTTTTTTGGAAAAAATTAACTTTTTTTAATTCAAAAATAAGACAACAATAAATTTGGCCCAATTTTTTTATATATTGTGAAAGATAATGTTACGCCGAGTAAAATGATACCCAACATGTCACGCTTAAAAATTGCGCCCGCTCGTGGCATGGCGTCAAACTTTTACCCTTAAAAATCTCGATAGGCGATGTTTAAAAAATTCTAGAGGTTGCATCTTTTGAGCTACAGAGTAGCTCTAGGGCTAGAATTATTGCTCTCGCTCTAACGATCGCGGCGATACCTCACTTGTGTGATTTGAACACCGTTTTCATATGCGGGCGCTACTCGCTGCTCTGCGCGCGAGCTCGTCGGGACGGGGCGCTTTAAAAAATTTTTTTTTTGTTTTCTTATTTATTTTTATTTATTTTATTACTTTTTACACTGAAAAAAAAAATTGATCACTTTTATTCCTATTATAAGGAATGTAAACATCTCTTGTAAAGAAAAAAGCATGACAGGTCCTCTTAAATATGAGATCTGGGGTCAAAAAGACCTCAGATCTCATATTTGGGCTTAAATGCAAAAAAAAAAAAAAAAATTTGGAAATGGAATTTTTTCAAATGACAAAAAAAATAAAAAAATTGTCTCTTTAAGAGGCTGGGCGGGACTGACGTTTTGACGTCACTTCCGCCCAGCAGAGCTATGGGGACGGGCGAAGGAGATTTTTCCTTCAGTCTCGTCCCCGCTCAGCTGCCGAACGGTCCCGATCGCCTCCGCCGCTACCGACGGCTCCGGTAAGCGGCGGGAGGGGGGGGCCCCTCTCCCGCCACCGATAACGGCAATCTCGCGGCGAATCCGCCGCGGAGACCGCCGTTATCGTTTACCAGACCACGCACACTAAAGATTGATACCTCGTCGTGCGCAGGTCTGGAAGTGGATATAGAGTGTGTCATGTTGGGGATAGAATGTTTAAAAATCCAGCTTATTTTTAAATAAAGAATTGTTTAATTTAAAAAAGTTGCTGTGCAATATTTGTCCCGAAGTATAGTAGAGAATGAAAAAAAAACAAGCTCCTCTTCCTTTAAAATCTAGAGAATAAAATGGCGATTTTTTTCAATATTTTATGTCATACGATATTTGTGCTGCGGTGTTTTAAACACAACTTTTTGGGAAAAATTTACTTTGAATTTTAAAAAAATGAAAAAGTAAAATTAGCCCAATTTTTTTGCATAATGTGAAAGATGATGTTACGCCAAGTAGTTAGATACCAAGCATGTCACACTTTATAATTGCACGCACTCGTGGAATTGCGACAAACTACGGTACCTAAAAATCTCCATAGGCGACGCTTTAAACTTTTTTTACGGTTACCAGGTTAGAGTTGGAGTAGGTCTAGTGATAGAATTATTGCTCTCGCTCTGACGATCGCGGCGATACCTCACGTGTGATTTGAACACTGTTTTCATATGCGGGCGCGACTGGTCATGCAGGCTTTTTAACCGCAAGGGGCTCCGAACCTCCAACCCTCAGCATTGCTAATGTGTTGGATTATTAACTCATTGATACACAGTCCCTGTCAGTGTAATATTTGGGGCTCTGTTCCTTTAAATTTCCACAGTAAAATGATACCGTATTGTAAGATATCATAGAGGGGGGTGTGTATGACACATCTGCATTGTAAACGTATTGGTCCAATGGGAGAGTTTGTTTTGAACCCATTTTGAAATATTGGAAAAAATGTCCCTATGTAACCAATGGGTTGATATTTGGGGCTCTGTTCCTTTAAATTTCCACAGTAAAATTATACCGTATTGTAAATGTTAGATAAGGGGGTGTGTATGTGTGACAACTCTGTGTAATCATTATTGTATATATTATATTATGTTATATCTAGTTTTCCTGTGTTGTATATCCAACTAAAAAACCTTGCCTGGTAGCGTGAACGCTGATTTAGAACTGTCTGATGGCTTGACTCCAGTGAATAATGCCCCCCCTGTACTTCGCAGGCACAGCACGAACCACAAGGGGGCAGACGGAACTAGCCAAAGGTAAATAGCTCAGAGTCAGCTGAACACAGCGCCTGCGCAACGACGACCATATTGTGACAGACGCTGCCTGATGCTCGTGCTACTCTGCGAGGGGGCGGGTGCATTACTGTTATATTGTATGAGGGGCGGATAACTACAGAAGAGGACGAGTTTTCTATTGATGCGCACAGCTGATAACTTGGCTGTGGTTTTAGCAATATACTACAAATCCGCACTGATCCTGTGATACATTTATTGTGTTACTTAGTTAAATCCATCCCCTCATTTGTTTAAACACGGCCCGCGTAGTATATTGCTAATACCACCCCCACGTTATCAGCTCTGCCCATCAATAGAAAAATCGTCCTCTTCTGTAGCTATCCGCTCCTTAGACGATACAATAGTAATGCACCTGCCCCCTTGCAGAGTAGCACGAGCATCGGGAGCGTGCGGCAGCGCCTGTCACAATATGGTCATCATTGTGCAGGCGCTGTGTTCAGTTGACTCTGAGCTATTTACCTTCGGCTATTTCCATCGGCTCTGTTGTGGTTCGTACTGCGCAAGGGCTGTGCCTGCGCAGTACGGGGGGGCATTATCTGCCGGGGGGACCCTTATCGGCAGAACACCGGCCCGCTGGTATTTTTACGGGGGTCTTTCACACTTCCCACTCTGCAGTATTTCCCACAACCAGGACATACATTTTCACTCATTGCTCCAATAACTAGTGTTGTGGGTCAGTGGCGGCTTGTGCTCAAAATTATTGAGGGGGCGCAAACAAACAAAAATTCTGAAACAAAACATGAAACGCTGCCACTGTGCTCATGAAACGCTGCCACTGTGCCATTGAATGGCACCATTGTGCGCCCGCTCACTGTCTGCCCGGCACTTACCCCATCTTTGTGGGTAAGTGGATGATGGAAACGAGCAGGGTCATTCAAGCCAGCCTCTCCTGCCGTCCTCATCTCCTGTCCTCTCCTGATAGGCGTCAAATTACAGCGCCTGTCATTTCAGCCAATCAGGTAACAGACCCAAGCACCTGATTGGCGTAGAGGTGGTTCAGTGTTAGAAAAGCAAATATTCATTTGCTTTCCTAATGGCTGAGTGAACTGCGAGCGCCAAGGATGGCGTTCGCAGGCCTCTGTTTTTGACACCTATTACGCCTGAATTGGGGGTGTGGCGGCCATGGATAGATTCATGCATTGCATGAATCTATCCATAGTGCA
The DNA here is from genome assembly GCF_905171775.1 of Rana temporaria. NCBI lineage: Eukaryota > Metazoa > Chordata > Amphibia > Anura > Ranidae > Rana > Rana temporaria. The sequence continues at coordinate 263,627,799 of NC_053492.1, read as the reverse complement.
CAGAGGGGGTGGCGCACAGGCCGCCACTGGATGGGGTGTTGTTTTATTGGAGAACTTAGGGTAAGGGATATAGTGGGTTACTTCCAAGTTGAACTATTCACACGGAGGACTTAACCACTTCTGCTCCGGAAGATTTTACCCCCTTCCTGACCAGAACACTTTTTAAAATTTGGCACTGCGTCGCTTTAACTGACAATTGCGTGGTCTTGCGATGTTGTACCCAAAATTTGCCCTTCTTCCCCCACAAATAGATCTTTCTTTTGGTGGTATTTTTATCACCTCTGCAGTTTTTATTTTTTGTGCTATAAACAAATTTTTTTTGACAATTTTGAAAAAAATATGTTATTTTTTTTTTTTTGGCTATAATATCCCGCGTAAATGTTTTCTTCATCAGTTTAGGCCAATATATATTCTACATATTTGTGGTTAAAAATGTTGCTATAAGCGTATGTTGATTTTAGATGCTATAACTTTTGTGAAAACCAAACTATGGGAAAGGTTTATGGCATTTTTATTATTTTTTTCCTAGTAATGGCAGTGATCTGCAATTTTTAGCGGGACTGCTACATTGCGGCGGAGAGATTGGACACTTTTGACACCTACTTACTAGGAACAAACAGTCTGTCTCCTCTCCCCTCACAGAACAGAGATTTGTGTGTTTACACACACAAATCCTCCAGCTGACCGGCAGGCGCTGCGGAGTGGGCGCGTGTCGCCAGTGGCTCTTAAAGGGAATAATGTACCCATATGTTTTGCACAGTCGTGCCATTCTGCCGACGTATATCAGCGTGAGCCATTTGGCAAGTGGTTAAAGAGGAAGTAAACCCTGGTGGGTTTTTCTACCTTTCTTCATCCCTGCAAAGTAAAATTTATTTCAGCACTTTTATTTCTATTACAAGAAATGTAAACGTCCCTTGTAATAGAATTAAGCTTGACAGTTCCTCTTTTTTTGTGAGATCTGGGGTCAAAAAGACTGCCGCGGGAGCTTGCCCGTGGGTCCGGCGGACTCGAATTTGCTTCTTTTTTTTTTTTTCCTCGACCTAAAGCAATGCCTATGTAATTATTATTATTATTATTATACAGGATTTATATAGCGCCAACAGTTTGCGCAGCGCTTTACAACATCAGGGAAGACAGTACAGTTACAATACAATTCAATACAGGAGGGATCAAAGGGCCCTGCTCGTTAGAGCTTACAGTCTAGAGGGAGGGTCAAGTGGAACAAAGGGTAGTAGATGTGGGGGGTGATCAGGTGGACAAAATTAAAGTACAGTTGTTAAGTGTGGGTAGGATAGGCTTCTCTGAAGAGGAGGGTTTTCAGGGATCCTCTAAAAGCTAATAGAGAAGGAGATAGACGGACAGATTGGGGTAAGGAGTTCCATAGGCTTGGAGAGGCTCTGGAAAAGTCCTGGAGACGAGCATGAGAGGAGGTGATGAGAGAGCTAGAGAGCAGGAGGTCTTGAGAAGAACGAAGAGAACAATTAGGTTGGTATTTAGAGACTAGGTCAGTAATGTTGCTGGGGGCAGAGTTGTGGATGGCTTTGTAGGTAGTAGTTAGTATTTTGAATTTAATTTGTTGGGCGAGCGGAGGCCAGTGTTGGGATTGACAGAGAGGAGCAGCAGAGACAGAGCGGTTGGTAAGGTGGATGAGTCTGGCAGCAGCATTCATGATGGACTGAAGGGGGGATAGAGTATGCAGCGGTAAGCCAATGAGAAGGGAGTTGCAGTAATCGAGGCGAGAGATGACCAGGGAGTGAATTATGAGCTTTGTTGTGTCATTGGTTAGAAAGGGGCGTATTTTGGAGATGTTGCGGAGGTTGAGACGGCAAGATTTGGACAGTGATTGGATGTGGGGCTTGAAGGAGAGTTCAGAGTCCAGGACTACTCCTAGGACCTTGGCATGTGGGGATGGGCTTATGGTTGTGCTATGAATTTTGACAGAGAGATCAGGGGGAAGAGGCACGTGGGGGAGGAAAAGTTCGGTTTTGGATAGGTTGAGTTTGAGGAAGTGGTGTGACATCCAAACTGATATATCTGATAGTAAATTAGTGATGCGTGAGAAGAATGAAGGGGCGAGTTGAGGGGCAGAGAAATAGATTTGAGTGTCGTCAGCATAGAGATGGTATTGAAAGCCGTGGGAGGCTATAAGCTGACCCAGGGAGGAGGTGTAGATAGAAAATAGGAGGGGTCCAAGAACAGAACCTTGGGGGACCCCAACAGAGAAAGGAAGAGGAGAGGAGGAAGTAGAATTGTAAGTAACGATAAAGGTACGGTTGGATAAGTAGGTAGAGAACCAGCGAAGAGTATGGTCACGGAGACCGAAGGTGTGGAGTTTTTTGAGGAGGAGTGGGTGGTCAACCGTATCAAAGGCAGCAGAGAGGTCCAAGAGTAGGAGTACAGAATAGTGACCCTTAGTTTTGGCCGTTAATATATTGTTTGTTAGTTTTAGGAGAGCAGTTTCTGTGGAATGTTGAGGACGAAATCCAGACTGAAGGGGATCAAGAAGGTTATTATCAGCAAGGTGGACGCTCAGTCGGCTTTAGACTAGACGTTCAAGTAGTTTGGATAAAAAGGGGAGCAAGGAGATGGGGCGTAGGTTGTCAAGATTGGATGGGTCCAGTGAGGGCTTTTTAAGTATGGGGCTGACAAGTGCATGTTTCAAAGAGTTAGGGAAGATGCCAGAAGAGAGGGAGAGATTGAAGATGTGGGTAAGAGAGTGTAGAATAGAGCAAGAGGGTGAACGTAGCATTTGTGAGGGAACAGGATCCAGAGGGCAGGTGGTAAGATGGACCTCAAGTCGCATTAAAACAATACCAAGTATACTCCCATGTATTCGTTGTTCGCAAGCCGTTACAAAAGTATCGGCTGATATTAAACTTAAAGGGTCACTAAAGAATTTTTTTTTTTTTTTTTTAGCTAAATAGCTTCCTTTACCTTACTGCAGTCCTGTTTTCATGTCCTCATTGTTCGTTTTTGCTATGATGTTGCTGTACTCCTTCTCTGCTCTGAACAGTCTGTTTCCTGATGAAAAAAGTCATGGGAGCTTTCTCTCTGTGGCACTAATCAAGGTGGTGTGATTACTGTGTGTCTTAAACCCCTCAGAACCAATCACTTTCGTTTTACAAACCATCACTGCCCTGTATTGGCTCTGTGTCTCTGTACTTCACAGAAGCATGAAACTAGATGCATAAACGAAACAAACTACAGGTACATTATATGATTGATTTTTATCTATTTTTAATCATTTTTAAAAGGAATCAGTTGACTATTATGTCTCTATACCCTGTAAACAGTCATTTCAGCAAAAAAAAATATATTTCCTTTACAACTCCTTTAAGAAACCTGAACAAGTTCTTGGAATACAAAATTTACTATGGAGAGTATCTGCTCTGTATGCAAAAACCTCATGAAGGAGGCCTTCATGACGACACTGGACCTCAAGGATGCCTACCTGCATGTGCCAATTCACGTGGATCATCAGGCATTCTTGAGGTTTGCAGTAGTCATTGGAGGGGAGATTTTTCACTGGCAGTTCAGAGCCCTCCCATTTGGGTTGATGGCTAGCCCAAGGATTTTTACACCGTCATTAATAGTAATGCACTTATAAAAATATTGATAAACTTTTAGCTTTAAAGGAGTTGTAAAGGTTCGAATACAGCGTCTCCCCGCAGGGATGTAGTCCCAAGGGAGGGGGTGAACACGCTGACTAACCCCCAGCCAGAACGGCTATGATTATGGGGGCAAGCTTACTGAGGAGAAACAGGAAGTGAGGAATTCAGACAAAGGAAAAAAAAACATTTAGAAGGAAAAGGTTAGTGAACCAACAATGTACTAGCTTAAAGGAACCTATTTTTTTTTTTTTTTTAAACCTGAAAAGCAAAAGCCATAATCAGCTTTTAAGCATGACATGTTGGTTATCATTTTACTCGGCGCAACATTATCTTTCACAATATGTAAAAAAATTGGGCCAAATTTATTGTTGTCTTATTTTTTAGATTAAAAAAGTGATTTTTTTCCAAAAAAAGTGCGCTTGTAAGACCGCTGCGAAAATACGGTGTGACAAAAAGTATTGCAATGACCGCCATTTTATTCTCTAGGGTGTTAGAAAAAAAATATATAATGTTTGGGGGTTTTAAGTAATTTTATAGCAAAAAAAAATGTTTTAGTCTCGTAAACACCGAATCTGAAAAACAGGCTCGGGGCTTAAGTGGTTATGGACCACCATTAAAAAATATTGGGGCAGATTCACGTAGCGCGGCGCATCTTTCCGCCGGGCGTAGCGTATCTAAGATCCACTACGCCGCCGTAACTTATTTTATTTTTTTCAAATCCACAAACAATGCGCGCCGTAAGTTACGGCGGCGTAGTGTATCTCTGGCGGCGTAAGGGCGCGCAATTCAAAACGATGTGATGGGGGCGTGTTTTATGTAAATATGTTGTGACCCAATGTAAACAACGTTTTTTTTTAACGGCGCATGCGCCGTCCCTGGGGGTATCCCAGTGCGCATGCTCGAAATTAAACCGGAACAAGCCAATGCTCTCGACGGTGACGTCATTCTACGCAAATCCCTATTCGCGAACGACTTACGCAAACGACGTAAAAAATTTGACGCGGGAACGACGGCCATACTTAACATTGAGTACGCCACCATATAGCAGCTTTAACTATACGCCGGAAAAAGCCGAACGCAAACGCCGTTAAAAAATGCGCCGGACGTACGTTCGTGGATCACCGTAACTAGCTAATTTGCATACTCGACGCAGAATTCGACGGAAACGCCACCTAGCGGCCGGCGGAAAAAATGCACCTAAGATCCGATGGCGTACTAAGACGTACACCTGTCCGATCGACCCGAGATGCAGTCGTATCTTGTTTTGTAGATACAATACAAAGATACGACGCGGGAAATTTAAAATTACGCCGGCGTATCAATAGATACGCCGGCGTAATTCTTTTGTGGATCTGCCCCATTGTATTCTGATTAATATAGACATTTAATCTATCTGTTAGTATATATATATATATATATAAAATATATCATTATTATTATTATTATTATTAAAGGACCCAGAGGTCCCCAGGGCCCCGGATGGCAACCCCCCTTTTTTTATAATTTTTTTTCATATTTTATTTCTTTTTTTTCTTTTATATATATATATATATATATATATATATATATATATATTATTAAAGGGCTCAGAGGTCCCCAGGGCCCCATGTGGCAAACACCATTTTTTATTTTTTTTATAAATGTTTATTTTTTTATTTTTGTTATATTTTTTTTTATTAAAGGGCCCAGAGGTCCACAGGGCCCTGGATGGCAACCCCCCCTTTTTTTTTTATAAATGTTTCTTTTGTATATATATTTTTTTTATTTTTTATTAAAGGGCCCAGAGGTCCCGGATGGCAACCCCCTTTTTTTGTAATTTATTTTTATAAAAAAAAAAATTATTAAAGGGCCCAGAGGTCCCCATGGCCCCAGATGGCAACCCCCTTTTTAAAAAAAAAATATATATATTTTTTATTTATTTTTTTCTTTTTATTAAAGGGCTCAGAGGTCCCCAGGGCCCCGGATGGCTACACCCCTTTTTTTATATATATTTTTCTTTATTTTTTCTTTATTTTTTGTAAAGGGCCCCCCCCCCTTCTAAATTCGCGGCAGCCCCCTCCCTGCTTCTCAATTTCAGGTGGCAGCACCCCCCCCATCGGTTCTCTGCTCCAGGGGGCCCATGCCTGAAGCTGTGTAAGTGGCCCCATAATTCCTGATCCCTGCCGCCCGTTAAGCCCCTGTGCTGCCCACAAATCAGGCTGAAAATCATCAGCGGCACGCAGCCAGTGACAGTACAGCTTCCCTTCCCAGTGTTTTAAAATGTACAGCACCCCTGGCTTCCCTTTAGACATGCACTTCTCCCTTCCTGACACTGGGTGCTGCTTGTATATAAAAGTGAATTAGAATGTGATTTTATAACATCCCCAGTTTCCAGAGGCTGACTTCTTCATGTCCTGCTCCTCAAGGTATGTCACTGTTTGCTAATCTATATTGTAAATAGAAGTTTTCTGTAGAGTGTGCCCAAAGTCTTTATAATATTTGATGATTCACTGCAGGTCTGGTCAGTGTTTTAAAAAGTTCCTCTATTTTACACATGGCATGGCATGGGGGTCACAGCACCGCCTGTCCATTCTGCTTTAGCACCATGGGACCCCATGCCATGCCATGTGTAAAATAGAGGAACTCTTTAAATCACAGACCAGACCTGCAGTCCAGGCTGAGTAAGGCCTCAGAGCACATGGCATTACTGTCTGTATTTAACTGCTTGATGGGCTTATTTTGGGCCCAGGCTGGTTCACATGTATGTGTTTTGGCGGCCCACATTCATTTGAATGGGCCGCCATGCCTGCGTTTCCTGCAAAGAAAAGCGCATGCCTCATGTAATAGGCTGCGCACACGGCACACCTATGCCCATCAAGCACTGAAATACAGCACTGTCTGTCCATTCTGCTGTCTGCTGTGACTTATCTGCAGTTCCCGCACTGTCAAACTTGCTGCATTTTTAGACGCTTAGGTCACGCTTTTAAAAACACAGTGCGTTTGTGTGTGCAAGAACTGCAGGTAAGTAGCATGGTGCAAAAGCAGAATGGATTTCAAGGCAACTGTATTTTTAAAATGCTGAATGCACCTTTTTTCTGCAGGAAACGAAGGCATGGCAGCCCATTCAAATCAATGGACTGCTGTGCCTGCACAAATGAGGACCGCCAAAACATACATGTGAACCAGCCAGGCCCAAAATAAGCTGGAGGGGGGCCCAAAAAAAATGTTTGCCCAGGGCCCAGACCATATTAAAGACGGCCCTGTGAAGCTGCGATCTGAGCACTTCGCTGGCGATCTGTGTCAGAATTCACATTCCCCGATTCACCAGTTCAGAGGTGGGAAATAGGGGAGTGAAGAGAGAATCTCGGCATACTGAGAGGAGGAGGAAGATTATTGACCCCCTCATACCTCAATCGGACCCCCCAAGACAGTAACCATGTCCCCCTTTTATGTGTAATATATATATATATGTGTGTGTGTATATAATTATGTAGGGGGATGCTCTATTTTTATAACATGAGGTGGGCTGTCTGTCCGTGTACTGAGCAATGATAATTTATCACTGCTTAATAAACGGACATCTCAGTGTTTCGGTGGATTTCTGGTACTGTACTTTCGCTATATCCAGAGCTTTTTTTCTCAGAAAATAGGTGCAGGAACTCAACCACGACCCCGTTCAGATTTCACAAACAGTAGGAGGGTCTTAAAGGGTCATTAAATACCAGAATTGCATTACATACAGAGTGCAGAGTTCAGGGGGTTACACACAGAGTGCAGAGCTGTCACTTGTAAACACAGAAACCAGACTTTTGTGTTTACAAGTGATTGTGGTGAGCGGGCACCAAAGGGTCTGAGCCAGAGATGGTGGAACTGAGTTCCCCCAATTTCCCCCTGAAAAAAAGCCCTGGCTATATCCCACAAGATTCCAGTATCAGGGGCATTCTCCATTGTTTGAAGCGTTTGTAGATCGCGTCACTTCATACAAGGAGAAGCAATCTACACCGCTTTATAAACTGGCACTCAGATCTCCTCTGTGAATGCTGAAGAATAGAGAAGTGGATATTTTCATAAACCTAACCATAGTTTGTTTTATCCTCTCACCCCAAATGAAGAACATGGAGATATTTGACCTGTGGACCTTTTCTGTTCCCAAATTTTAGATCAATATTAACATATTCTCTATCTTGAAGAAATGTACCGAAACAGCTTTTTTAAAATGTGTTTTAGTAATTTTAAATAAAAAAAGAATAATATTTCTGCTGGTGGAAATTATTGGAGCTGAGCTTGGATTCAATGTTAACATTTATATAACGGTAATATGTGGGCATATAGCTCCCTCTAGTGGCTTCTACAGCACACTGGTAGGGGAATAAATGGTTGAAATATTTTATCCATGCACCGAACAATGGGGTAGATTCAGTAAGCAATTGCGTCTGCGTATCCATAGATACGCAGCGCAATTGCTTAGTTGCGCCGGCGTATCGACTTTTCTGTATTCAGAAAGCTCGATACGCCGACTGCAGCCTAAGATATGACTGGCATAAGGCTCTTATGCCGTCGTATCGCAGGCTGCATTCTTACGATGGCCGCTAGGTGGCGTTCCCATAGTGGTCAGCGTAGAGTATGCAAATTGCATACTCACGCTGATTCACAACCGTACGCGCGCCCTGCGTTCGTCGGTTTCTGCGTAAGGCTGCCCATGCTATTAGCAGGGGCAGCCAATGCTAAGTATACCAGTCGTTCCCGCGTCACGATTTTTAAAAATTACGTCGTTTGCGTAAGTGAATCGTGAATGGCGCAGGACGCCATTTACGTTCACGTTGAAGCAAATGACGTCCTTGCGACGTCATTTACCGCAATGCACGTTGGGAAAGTTTCCCGACGGAGCATGTGCACTACGTTCGGCGCGGGAACGCGCCTAATTTAATTTGATCCACGCCCCCTACGGGATCATTTAAATTACGCGCGCTTACGCCGGGCAGTTTTACGGAGCGCACACGCAAATTACGGAGCTACTGCTTCTTGAATGAAGCGTAGCGCATGTAATTTACGGAGGCGTAGTGTAAAAACGGTACGCTGCGCCTCCGTAGTAGTGCACGCCCCTACCTGAATCCACCCCAATATTAGTAATTGCTAAGGGGGTGGGGGTAGCTTTATCCTACAAAAAGTGCTATAGGGAAACAGTACAAAAATGTGTATTTTACAAAGGCTGGAAATCTGGCTGTGAAATGTAGCTGTAGAGGAGCCGCTTAAGTTTATTCGGTCCGTTACTCTGCCTCTCAACCCCAATAACAGTCTCAGCCCACTTGGCAATAGTGTAAGTGCAATGACCAAGGAGAAATTCACAGGTTATGATAAAACAAAGAAATTGTCTTTACTGCAATATTTCGGTGCAAAAGTAACAAACGGTAACAATATATATGTTCAAGGAATGCAATGGGAGAGCAATAACTCAGGTTATGAGCAATAGAGCTCAATAATATATTCAGCCTGCTTTCAGGGGATTCAAAACAGAATAACCCCAAAATGCAGAGGCACACATGGTAAATAAAGCAGAATATGACACTTTATATTGGATTGTTTACCTTTACTCAGGTTGGCTCTATGTGTCTAGGCAGGAGGAGAGCAGAAGAATGACCCTCTTTGTGTCAGACCTCTCTCTTCTGTCCCCTGACATGATAGGCCCAACCTTAAACACTTTATTCAAATCAACATGTAATGGCTTTACTTCCTAGATAAACTGTCCCACACACAGCTACTGCAAATACACTGAGCCCTAAATTTTGGACAGCCGCACTCCAATAAAAGGTAAAAAGGTGGTGCCTTTTATTCTGGTAAAAAAATACTACAAAAGCAAGAAAAAAACAGCAAACAGTGGGGTAATAGAGCTAACTAGTTTCACATTGATAACCAATGCTTAGTCAGCTATAAGATTTTGGGCTATTTTATTCACCACTGAGGTACATCATCTGGAGCGGCGGTTCCTTCTTTCTATTGTCTTTTAATATAAGGACACTTACCTGTCCTGGAGTCCAGCGATGGCGGCACCCGCAGCTGATATTTCCATCCATTGCGGGTAAGGGAACCTGGCAGTGTAGCCTTTTGGCTTCACGCCGGGAACCCTACTGCGCTTGCGCAAGGCCCGCGCCTCTCTCCTACTGGCCCGGTGTCCGGTGGAGGAGGAGGGAGCCACAGCCGCAATGTCAGTATCCTTGGCTAAGGCTCCCCGAAGTGAGAAAGGATACCTGTCAAAGACAGGTATACTGTCCCCCTGAAAGGTGTCAATTTTCTTAATGTGAAACGAGTCCTGGAACTACAATTCCCTTTGTGCTTTGCTCCCTGATGGTAATCACTCTGCTGACAGGATGTGACAGAGTCTTAGCTGGCACTAGAGGTAAACAGCATCATTGAAACAATGTTGCAGAGTGTCTTTTGATACTGCAGGTAAGATTGCCAGCTCCCTGCTACATAGCTTTTCAGTGCTTGTGTCACTCATATACTCATAAAGCAGTGATTTTGTCATTCACCAAACATTCACTGCAGTTAAACCAATCACCAATCATGTTATTCAAAACACGTGCACCAGAAAATGTTACAATCACTGCTTTATAAATATACCCCAAACGCTGGTCCATATACAGCCCGAGAATGTTTATTTCTCAGATAAGTGTCCACAAGCATACAAACTTGTGTTACCCTGAGAAATATAAGCCTTGTTTCCACTGAACGGTTCGGGTCAGTAGATTTGGAACGGTTTAGAACGGACCGGTCTATTCTCGTGAGTGTTTCCACTGCAAATCGGACCGTCTGGACCATACAGGATTTAGAAAAAATGCCTAGCACGTCCACCAATCAGTTGAATGTATTGCATCTCCGCCCTAATGGAACTGTTCCATTTTCTATGGCCCCACATCTGAAGCAGGACCCATAATGGTCCGGTACGGTTCGCTTTTATGGCACACTTTCATAATGGAAACACCCAAAATAGCGTACCGAACCGAACCGTACCGAACCGATCCGCTCAGTGGAAACGAGGCAATAGACTATATGCTGGTCTATACAAGCGTGTTCACACCTATGTATTTCAACATGTACACATGTTAGCCATTGCATTACATGTTTCTAGTTCATGGCTCTGTGAAGTGCATGGCTAAAAAAAATATATGTCTGCTTTTTAATGCACCAACACATATTAAAGAACATACTGATAATAGTAGGACCAACCTGTAGTAACAGACATAAAACACACAGGAAGATGTGAATCAAGTCTAATGCCTAGTACACATGACTGTTTTTTCCATCGGATAAAAATCAGACGGTTTTCCTGACAGAATTCCTCTCAGGCTGCCTTGCATAAACACGCTCAGACAAAAGTCCACCCGTCCAAAGCGTGCTGACATATAAAACATGTACAAAGGCACTATAAAGGGGAAGTTCCATTCCAATGGCGACACCCTTTGGGCTGCTTTTGCTGATCCTCGTGTTAGTAAAAGTTTGGTGAGAGACGATTCGCGCTTTTCAGTCTTTGTGCTTTTCAGTCCGTTACAGCGTGACGAATGTGATATCTCCATTACGAACGCTAGTTTTACCAGAAAGAGCGCTCCCGTCTCATACTTGATTCTGAGCATGCGCGGTTTTCTGCCCTATCGGAAAACCAATACAGACGAACGGTTTTCCAGCTTGGATTTTTGGCCTGGCGGGAAAAAGAGATCGGAAAAACTGCAATGGAGCATACACACGACCGGGATTCCCGACTAAAAGCTCTCCCCAAAAGGTGTCGGGAGTCGGTCGGCTGCTGGTTTTCCAGCATGCACTTCCAACAAAAGCGGACAGATTGACATACACACGGGCCGAATGTTGGATGTTTTTTATTTAAAGGGCCGTTGTCTCCCGACATTCAGCCTATGTGTACGCTGCTTTACAAAGGAGCTGCCTCCCACAATGACAGGGTTCATTGGTTGTTTAGGTCTAGGGTACTGGAAAAAAAACGTTACTTTTACCCTGGCAGCCAGCGCTCTCCTTACCTCTAAATTGTGAGACTGCTTAAAAGAAAAAAGGGTTGGGACTTTGTGTGAAGCATGCGGTTAAAAAAGTTATGAATATGTCAAAAGAGACCCCTGACATCTCCCTTTTGAAACGGGAAAAGGGACTGAGGTGACAGACTCCCCAGTCCCTTTCTCTGCAGCCTCAGCTGCACTGAAGATGGTTGGACAGGAGACAGCGGCTCCTCTCCATTCATAAACTAAAGCATTGTAAACACAGGTTATGATGCTCAGTTATGAATGGACAGAGTCAGGGATCACTTTGTATTCAGAAAAAGAAGGAGCCGGTTAATTACATATTTACCGGCTCCTTTCTCCGCTCTCCATCCTGACAGATCTGGGACAAGGGGGGGGGGGACTGGAGGAGGACACCAGGAGCCAGAGGAAGACACAGGGGATGGTTGGGGGTGATCAGTGCGACGGTGGGGGCCGTTTACAAGCACGATCTCCCTGTATAGTTTTCAATAAAGCAGCTGACAGCCGCAGGAGGGAGAGAAGAAGCGTCTGTCAGCTGCTGTTTTGAAAACTATACAGGAAGATTGGTGCTTGTAACTGCCCCCACCACCACACCAATAATCTGTGAGGTTGTCTGGCCCCCCCTGTTACGCTGAGGACACCGGGAGGTATCAGATTAAGCATTGGAGCGTTTTGCACGACTACAAGTGACTGGTGAAAATGCTCAGTATCAGTGCAACCCTAGTATATGTACACATGATTCTGCACTTCTGCCTAGGGGGCACGCACCGCTTCTGCTGTGATTACTCAGAGCAGAAGTAGATCTGCAGGTGCTGGGCAATGGATGTCCACCGGCGACCTCTGATCGTTGGCCAGAGACACAGGACCGAGCTCTGCCTATGTAAACAAGGCAGAGCTCTGTTCTGACAGGGGGAGGAAGTGATATATTTTGTGTGCGTGCAAACCAGGGAATAAAATCTATCACTTGCATTAGTAAAATAAAAGCAGCACACTGTGTACACAAAAACACTGGCTAGGCACACAGTTAACCCTTTAATCTCCCTAGATGTTTAACCCCTACCCAGCCAGTCATTGGTTCAGTGACAGTTTATATTTTTAGCACTGATCACAGTATTGGTGTCACTGGTTCCCACAAAGTGTCAGTTAGTGCCAGAATTTCCCAGCCGCATCATCGCAGTCCTCATTTAAGTTGCTGATCGCCACCATTACTAGTATAACAATAAATAAAAATTCCAGTACCAATCAATATAGGCTCATTTGGATTTTTATATGTAGCAAAATACATATTGGCCTACATTTATGAAGACATTCGATTTACAATTTTGTTATTTATTGGATATGTTTTATAGCAGAAAGTAAAAAACGTTTTTTTTTTTTTTATAATTGTCTGTATTTTTTTTGTATATAGTGCAAAAAATAAAATGCACAGAGGTGATCAAATACCCCAAAATAAATCTCTATTGGTAGGGAACAAATTACGTATTTTTTATTGGGGTACAGCGTTGCATGACCGCGCAATTGTCAGTTAAAGTAATGCAGAGCCGTATCACAAAAAATGGCCTGGTCATGAAGGGAGGTAAACCTTCTGGAGATCAAGTGGTTAAAATATAAAACAAAATACTGTTAACTCTATTGGCTGTAATGCGATTGCACATATTACTTAACCACTTCCCGCCCGGCCTATAGCCGATTTACGTCCGGGAAGTGGTTTTGAAATCCTGACTGGACGTTCTATAACGTCCTGCAGGATTTCATGCCGCGCGGGCCCGTGGGGGCGCGCAGCGCGGCGATCGGTGATGCGGGGTGTCAGTCTGACACCCTGCATCTCCGATCTCGGTAAAGAGCCTCCGGCGGAGACTCTTTACCATGTGATCAGCCGTGTCCAATCACGGCTGCTCACGATGTAAACAGGAAGAGCCGTTGATCGGCGGCTCTCCTGACAGCCCCCCCTCGGATCGCCACACTGGACCACCAGGGAAGCCCACCCTGAAAGGTTGAAAAAAAAAAAAGTCTTAAAAAAAAAAAAAGCATTTAAAAAAAAAAAGATGCCAATCAGTGCCCACAAATGGGCACTGACTGGCAACATGAGAATCAGTGCTGCCCCATAGTGTCCATCAGTGCCACCCCAGTGTCCATCAGTGCCACCCCACAGTGTCCATCAGTGCCACCCCACAGTGCCCATCCATGCCCAGTGCCCACCTATCAGTGCCCATCTGTGCCACCCATAAGTATCCATCAGTGCCGCCCATGAGTGCCCATCAGTGCCGCCTATGTGTGCCCATCAGTGCCGCCTATGTGTGCCCATCAGTGCCACCTATGTGTGCCCATCAGTGCCGCCTATGTGTGCCCATCTGTGCCGCCTATGTGTGCCCATCAGTGCCGCCTATGAGTGCCCATCAGTGCCGCATACCAGCGCCGCCAATCAGTGCCACCTCATCTGTGCCCATCAGTACTACCTCATCGATGTCCATCAGTGCCATCTCATCGGTGCCCATCAGTGCCGCCATATCAGTGCCCGTAATTGAACGAGAAAACTTACTTATTTACAAAAAAATTAACAGAAAAAAATAAAAACGTATTTTTTTTTCAACATTTTCAGTCTTTTTTTTTAGTTGTTGCGCAAAAAAAAAAAATCGCAGAGGTGATCAAATACCACCAAAAGAAAGCTCTATTTGTGGGGAAAAAAGGACGCCAATTTTGTTTGGGTACAGTGTAGCATGACCGCGCAATTGCCATTCAAAGTGCGACAGTGCTGAAAGCTGAAAATTGGCTTGGGCGGGAAGGTGCGTAAGTGCCCTGTATGGAAGTGGTTAAAGGAGAAGTAAACCCTGTTGGGTTTTACTTCTTCTTTTGTTCCTTGCAAAGTAAAGGCATAATGGGCGAGTATGCACCGTATACTCACCCATTATGTGCCACTTACATGCAAAGGAAGCCTGCGATGTCCCCACTGGTGGCCGCATCCATGTTCACCCCTCTTCCTTTCTGAGGCCGTGGACTGTGACTGGCCGGAGTGGTGTGACGTCACTCCCGCACATGCACGCGGGAGCTGCCGGTCACGGCACGGGCCCTTTTGAAATGGCACGTTTGTGCCCTTTCTTCAGTGCGCATGCGCTGATGACGTCAGGGCAGTCGTATATGGTAACCATGTAGGTTTAGGAGATATTTACAGTACCTACAGGTAAGCCTTATTATAGGCTTAACTGTAGGGAAAAGTGCTATGTAAGGCTTTACAACCACTTTAATAAATTCCCAACATTAAAAAGAAAACGGGTCAGCTTTTGCAGAGAGAAGTCACCCCATCTGTACTTTTCACAGGTTTGATTAAAAGGCTGTAAAGAAAGCCTTGTTTCATTTCTTTGTAAGTGCCTACTAAATGTAATGGTTATAGTCTCAGCTGTATTTCACTAGATATTTTAATAAAAAAAAAAAAGCTATAGGTTTGCCTGACAAATGATAATTACCAAGTTCCTAATGAGAAATAGTGAAAGTATTTTTAGAAAATTGCAGTTTCATTACAGACCTAGCTTTTAATTACAAACAGAAAAAGTATTTTTTAGATTACGGGCTTAGTTTTTCCTTCTGTTGCTGCACTTCTGTGGACCAATACAAATCAAATGTGTTTATTAAAGTGATTTGTAAACCTTTTTTCTTTTTAAAAAACAAACATGTTATACTTACCTGCTTTGTGCAATGGTTTTGCACAGACCAGCCCCTTTTCTCCTCTTCTGCCCCCCCCCCTCAGAGTGCCCCCTAACAAGCCACTTGCTTTGGGGGCACTCGTGCATGCTCGCTCCCGAGCCACTCTGTGTGTGTCCAATGACACACACAGCGTGGCTCAGCCCCACCCCCCTGCTCTCTGGCTGTGATTTTCATTGGCTCTTGCTGCTGCCTACATGTTCACTAATGAGAGAGAGCTGCTAATCTCTAGCACAGTGTGGGATCGAGATCAGGCTCAGGTAAGTAAGGGGGTGCACACAGAAGAAGTTTTTTTTACCTTAGCGCAGAGAGGTAAAAAATCTTCCACCTTTATTTCTTGATGTTGCAATCCTTCCTGTTTATTAATGTACAAAGGGCTGTTGAGGTACTGTAACATTATAGCTTGCATAACATTCACAGTATTGGCCTTGGAGTACTCTCTGAATCACAGTTGCTGCGATGTGTACTGGATCCTCTTATTTTTAGTCCTTGTGTCTAGTAGTGTCTGTAACTGTTTCCATTCCTTGAAGGTGAACCTCATGGAAAAATCAGGCTGCTTCTTGTTACATGGGACGTGTGTACTAGTGTAAGACAGAATCACATAAACACCTAAAAGGATAGTCTTAGTTCTTTTTTCTTCTCTTTGCTCGGTTTGAACGATACAGAATGTTCTGCATTTTGGAGCCAGATCTTATATTACACCAGAAGAAGGTTGTTTACGGCTGTGACAGTACTACAATCTTAATTGTTCCTAGAAAAATAAGACAAATGAGTACTAAAAATTGTTGTCTTCAAGCAAATATGCTTTCATGGCAAACCTCAGACTATTCCCGTGGTTTGGATTCATCTGAAGCTGTGACTAGCCAAAGCCAATAACATTTCATAAGCTACATATTATGCCTGAGCTTCAGACCTAGAAAGCTCAGAATCTACATATACTGTATACTGCATTGTTCAAAAAGGCTGTTTGATCCTGTCTTCTCTGATCCTCTCCTTCTTCCACAGTCCCCAATGCATCTCCTGATAGTCTCTGATAGAACTCTGCACATGCTCAGTCTGGTGTGTATTGCTAGAATTTTTTTGGGGGGAGGGGGGGGTGATCAACAATTAGCACTGTCCAGACAGAGGGTCAGAGGTCACGCAGCCTCAGAGGACAGTCTGGGAATGAAAACTCCTCCTACAAGCTTTAACCAGACACTAGTAGTCATAAGACTGCTACTGTATATGCTCCTGATGAAAAAAAGTTTTTAGCAGTTTATATTTGCTAAAATAATTGCATTTCCATGTTCTATGTACCGTGGGAGACCAGATATGGAGATATAGTGGATGCAGGGTCCTGGGTTTAATAACATTTTAAAACAGACCTTTAGTCATTTGTTCAACTTTCCATCTATTAAATCTTATGTCCTTGTTGTTTTAACTTTGGATAGTAAAACTTTTTTTTTCTGCCTGTAAATTTCTTATACTGCCCACTTCTTGTTTCTTGTCTGGTAATTAGCCTAGGCTTATGACATCATGAGAGCCCCACCAATGAGAGCTGCAGGGCTGCGGATTTGGAGGCGTGCCTCTGTGTAAATCCAGGAAGTAAACAACAGGCAGCAGATTCAGCTGCCCACAATTAAAATACTGCAGCCAGACTCAGTGGAGGGAAATTTCTGCAGCATATTTGGCAAGTACAGAATCACAGTATATATAAAATAATATGCAAAGTGGTTGGAGGGAAGCTTCATAATGGCAAAGATGTTTCTATAACAAAGTATGTGAGCAGACTGCAGTTCCTCTTTAAGCTTTCTAAATAATTTAATGAAATGCCTAAAATGAATGGTGTTACTTTTAAGATTGTAAGGTAGGCAGGTTAGATTTAATGACTTTTCCTGATATCGTGTGGGACAATAAATCAAACTGTATCTTTTCCAAAAACCTTAGGCATTTGATTGGTATTTTTGCAGGTGCCTATGATCATTCATCATTAGGACCAAACTGAATGGTTGGAACTTGTGTGACCAGAGTTATTTAAAGTGGATGTAAATCCTCCATACACCCAGTAAAGTAACCAGCCTCAGATGATACACAGAGATGAACCAAATCTCCCTACATAAGTTTTACATGTATATCTGCTGTCTTCACATTTATATACTGTTTAGAAAGTTCAGATCTTGTTAGGAGATTTTCTCTTCCTGTTTAACACAGAGTGTAATGTCTGGGCATACAGCCAAGATAGCCAACATTGCTGATTGGAGGAACGGCACACACCCCCTCTCCACATTGGCAGAGACTCTTATGCCACGTACACACGATCGGTTCACCTGATGAAAAAGGACCGATGGATTTTTTCATCAGATATCCGATGAAGCTGACTTTCATCAGTCTTGCCTACACACCATCAGTTAAACGTAAAACACAACGACTTGCAGAGAAAAATGAAGTTCAATGCTTCCGAGCATGCGTCGACTTGATTCCTAGCCTGCATGGATTTCCCCACAGACGATCGTTTTTTTCTATCGGTTTTTTAACCATCAGAAAATTTTAAAACAGGTTCTATTTTTTTCACCGATAGGGAAAAAATGATATGGGGCCCACACACAATCGGTTCGTCCGATGAAAACCGCTTTCATCAGACGAACCGATCGTTTGTACAGGGCATCAGAGGTGTTTTGTAACAGCACCATCTCCCTGCTAATCTATTTATAGCAATCTCCCCTGACAGAAATGTCAGGCTGCTTTTATCGGATATGTCCGAGAATTTGTCAGGAGTTATCAGGCTGATAACAGAGGAACAGTTCAGGAGAGAGCTACGGGACTTGGCTCTTTGAAGAGAGATAAAATACTGCAGATATATGTGCCCAGCTCAAATTTCATGAATCGGGTTCACATCCGTGTAGCACTACCCCCCGTAGGAGCTGCTGGTTTAGATTTTGGGTTTTGCACGTTACCTCTAAGTTCGTTGTCCAGGGGAGGAATCTGTAGAAAAACTGCAATGTCCACACAAGATGTAAAACCTTCAACTGTAGTGGGTATTGCTCCCCTCTCACATGGCCTAGTAGCCGGAGTGATGCACGGACAGTGAAGAAACAGTCTCTGCCACAGACCGTCTGAGAACACAGGATGGATAGTCAGGAATCCTCTGCCACAGGATTTAAACTCCCGAACTTCCTGTCTTACCGCCAAAGAGCCTTTAAGCCAACCCGGCGGACTGTAAGGTGTTGTAGGTTATGGTGCATCCTTCAATAAGCTACCAGGCCTCTTCCAAATTACCAGCCTTCTGCTCTGTCCTTTACGGGACAGGTCCTCCCCTGGCTTCCTTCATTGAGTGGCTTCTTCCCGCAGGACAGACAGCACAGGATTACCTTCAACGCATAGGCCCCAGCCTGGATAACTGGGCCTACTTGACAGGAACACAGCCTCGGACCAACGTGGTCCCGAGACTGAAATTTGCACACACTCACCTCGTGCCAGAAGAGCCACGAGGCCAAGGACCCCAAAAAACGGCGTCTGCCCCTTAAGTATCCCCTCCCAGCATGCACAGCGGGGTCACCATTCCCACTGTACCGCTGCCGAGGAGGGACACTCAATACACCATGGTACACCTGTGTTCCAACAAGGGCCTGAAGTGGTAACACCACCCACAGGCAACAAGACAAAATACTACCAGGCAGTACCACAGCCAGAACAGAGGCAAATTTGTGTATAATTCAACAGGTCTGGGCCCAACTATTGGCCCAGACATCCCCTAAATTTGAAATAGCGCCCCCATCTTTGGGAGCAGGGCGCTACATCCACTTTAAGTGAGAGTTTGTTGTACAGGCATGATTTTGGGGTGGTAAATGTGTGCACTTCCAACCAGCAGAGAAACATATGGGGGTGCTATTAACTCCTAATAGCACCCCCATGAACCAGCAACCGCAGCGCATTTTTACAATGCCAAACTGCATGGTCTCACAGCACCACGTATTTTGGTGTGGCGTGATTTAACCACTTAAGGACCGCCTCCTGCACATATACGTCGGCAGAATGGCACGGCTGGGCACATGCACGTACAGGTACGTCCTGTGCTAGTACCCAGCTGTGGGTCGCGGGCGCGCGACCCGGTCCGAAGCTCCGGGACCGCGGGACTCGCAGACCCGATCGCCGCTGGAGTCCCGCGATCGGTCCCCGGAGCTGAAGAATGGGGAGAGCTGTAAACACAGCTTCCCCGTTCTTCACTGTGGCGGCGTCATCGATCGTGTGATCCCTTTTATAGGGGGACACAATCGATGACGTCACACCTACAGCCACACCCCCCTACAGTTGTAAACATACTTCAGGTCACACATAACCCCATCAGCGCCCCCTGTGGTTAACTCCCAAACTGCAATTGTCATTTTCACAGAAAACCATGCATTTTAAATGCATTTTTTGCTGTGAAAATGACAATGGTCCCAAAAATGTGTCAAAATTGTCCGAAGTGTCCGCCATAATGTCGCAATCGCAAAAAAAAAATCGCTGCTCGCCGCCATTAGTAGTAAAACATTTTTTTTTTATAAAAATGCAATAAAACATGCCGAAAAATGATCGTGTGTACGCAGCATTACCGATTGAGCAGCAGAGGCAAACAGTAGCATTTCTAAAGGTATATGGATATATGATACTTATGACCTATAATACCTACTCCTCAATCCCTTGACATTTGAATTTACAACACGATGACATTAGTCTTGTGCAACTGCAAAGTATGTGGGCGAGATCTCGACAAGACCACATGTCTCTGTGTTATGAAAACAGCCGTGTGGAGGCCGAAGCATTATCACCACATTGTGGCAAGATGAAGAAAAACAACTGATGTGAGAAGCCCTAGATAAAGACTGTCAAGCATTTTCTTTCAGCCAAAGCTAATTGCACTGTGAGGAGTGATGTGTTTGAAAACCTGTCACAGGCAATTCTTAAGTTAGAGGATCATGTAGCTGAAACAAAGTGTGCCAGGCTTCTAGATTTCATGCAAATAAAATAATATACACTGTAATTGCTGCCAGTGGTAAAATGTCAGAGCTCGTAGCTATAAAACACGATTCTGTGACTTTAAATATGTTCCAGTCTATATATCATATCATCTTGGTCTGACGTGCTAAAGTTTGTCAAGTTAGTTAGAGTTTTATTTATTTTTTTGCATTAAATCATGTAAAAGCAGACCTGAGGTTAAAGGAGAGGCATGGGAATGTTTTTTTTTTTCTTCTGACTCTGCTGACTCTAACACTGAAAACCAATCGATCAAACACCGCCAATCGTTTGGGTCTCACAGCTCAGTGAGCAGAAAGCTAGTGACTGTGAGGCATTGGCTCTCTGCTGTGCCCCCTCCACGCTCACTGAGGTGCTGGGCTGTGGAGAGGGTGGGAGCAGCCCACTCATTCTTTTAGCGACTCGCTGGGATGCTGAGCCGGGTGCCACATGTGGGCGGATCCCCACCATATGGTCGCAATCTTTTCCGAGCCTAGACCGGCTCTGTGACGTCAGCCAACAGCGAGCTTCAGGCCGCTGTCTGCTGAAAATGGGTCACAGGCGTGCAAAACACAGGAGAAGTACAGCCCAAATGAGCTTTGACTGTACGGCGGCATATCTGTGTTAAAAACGTATATCCAAAACAGAAAAATCATTCCATTAGATGCCTGAGGTGAATGTCCATGTAGTCTGATTCAGTCATCATAATACAGGCCTGTGATCTGCTATCTGTCAGATATGGATCATTACCATGTGTATGGAGATCATATGCACAAACAGCCTATTTTGGCTTCTACATTTACAACTGAAACCTTATATTGGAGTACATGTAGATGGCATGTAGCTTTTACTTGGAGTGAAGTGCGATTGTAGCTACTTACAGTGCCTTGAAAAAGTATTCCACATTTTGTCATGTTACAACCAAAAAAATAAATGTATTTTATGTGATAGACCAACACAAAGTGGCACATCATTTTGAATAGGAAGAAAAATGCTAAATGTTTTTTTACAAATAAATATTTGAAAAGTGTGGCGTGCATTTGTATTTAGCCCTCCTGAGTCAATACTTTGTAGAACCAACTTTCACTGCAATTACAGCTGCAAGTCTTTTTGGGTATGTCTCTACCAGCTTTGCACATTGGAGAGTGACATTTTTGCCCATTCTTCTTTGCAAAATAGCTCAAGGTGGTAAACCTGATTTTTTTTTGATGATGTCACAATGTACAGTATACGATTTCCTATCATCTGTGCCCAGTCTTGCCACACAGCTCTGAGCAATCCTCTTTTATTATATGTAAAAACAGTGTAGCGCTGGATAATGGATTAAACCTTAAGTACAATCAATAAAAATCAATATAAAATGTTCTAAAGACGATTGCACGTGAACAATTAGTCCATGAATCAATTTATCTGATAGATCCACAGATGAAAATCCAAAGTAAGAGAGCTTCAATGAGTTCAAAGTAAAGTTGTGAACATCCAATGTGCAGAAAATGATTCCACTAAGTGCAGCCAGCCCGTCACCTGGAGATAAATTAAAGGCTTACCAGAAAGCCAATGACCGCCCTTCGCAGGGGGGGTCAAAACAGGCTAATAGATGGATGAATCCTATGAAATCGTTCCTCGGTCTTTCACACACCGATCAGCTCCGATCCACAGCTAGCAGGTCCTTCCAGGGTTGTCACAGGTGTGTGGTTGAATGTGAGAAACACACACTCAAAAGTGGGATGGAAATTAAGCCGCAATGGAAATAAAAGAGAAAAAAAATCCCATAGTGCAGGCGTTTTGAAAAGGGGGAGGTTTATTTATCAAATAAAGTTAAAATACAAACACTCTCTGTCAGTGAGAGGTAAAATGATCCTTACAAGGAAAAAAAAGCAACAGCTCTGTTTGGCGTCAGTCAGCCTGGGGATTTTGCGCATGCGTGGTGCGTGTCGCGACATGCACCACGCATGCACGAAATCCCCAGGCTGACTGACGCCAAACAGAGCTGTTGCTTTTTTCTTTCTTTTTTCTTTATGCTGCCAATCAGAGTATATAAAACAAAAAAGTAAATACGGCACTGTTGTTATTTACATGGCAATATTTAGGCTTCTTTAACGCGGTTTTGTCAGCCTTTTTTTTACTTGTAAATACATGGATCAAAAGCAGACTGCAGTCTATGCCTATGGGTGGTTGGATGTAAGTGGATGTGCACCCACCCATTTCTGCTGATATCTGGGTCAGTTCAGGCTCGCTGGAACTAATGGAAAAAAATTGTGTCCAGGTCCACTTTTACCGACTTGACCAGATGTGGGTGGATATAGGTGGATGCATGTCCACTTACCTCAGACTCCTTTTTGAGGGGTAACTGAACCTTGTGCAATTGTCCTTTAATTAATCCCCCCTGAGCGCTGTCCACCTGAACGAATACTAACCTTCCTCCTTTGTTCTAGCTTTCCTCAGTGTGTGGCTCTGCCCAACATTTCCTACAAAAGTATCTGCGGACCACGTCCCTGTGTGATTCTGGTGTGAACTGGCCCTTATCGTTTATAATTCTATCATAACTCAGCGATATTTAGACCAATTGTATGGAGTGTTATATTACTCTTATTTTATTAGAATGATCTTTTTCAATTGGTTCAATATAGAATCCTTGAGATTCTATAAAAAGCGTCATTTATGTGCGGTCACATAACATTTACATAACACACGCCCACATCTTCCACATTTGAATTAGGCGGGCTTACGCCGGCCTATTTACGCTACGCCGCCGCAACTTATGGAGCAAGTGCTTTGAGAATACTGCACTTGCCCGTCTAAGTTGCGGAGGCGTAGCGTAAATAGGATACGTTACGCCCGCTCAAAGATACGCCGCTGTACGTGAATCCGGGCCTAAATGTACAATCTAGTTAGCTCTACCAATAAGTATGTAGCAGAGGGGCCTGCCTGATTGGATAGATTAGGTTAGTCCTCATATTACATCGTTTTGGTAGATCTAAAATTAATTGTATGGTCAGATCGTACCCTGTATGGTGAGCCTTGTATGGTGAGCCGTGTACAACGAGCTGTCTGCGGATTTTCGGATGGTTAGTACGGTGAATTCGACAGCCGATTTCACTTTTTCATCAGACAAAAGCTGGATGTGCAGACTATTGCCTAGATTCACATACCTTGCCGCAACTTTGCGGCGGCGTAGCTTAAGGCATTTAGGCTACGCCGCCGTAAGTTAACGAGGCAAGTACAAGATTCACAATGTACTTGCCTGCTATGTTACGGCGGCGTAGCCTAAAGCGGGCGGGCGTAAGGGCGCCGAATTCAAATGTGTGTAAGGGGGGCGTGTTTTATGTTAATAAGGCATGACCTTTTTGAAGTTTTTTTTTTACTGCGCATGCGCCGGGTTCCTACATTTCCCAGTGTGCATTGCGGCTAAGTACGCCGCACGGGCCTATTGATTTTGACGTGGACGTAAACGACTTAAATCCCGATTCACGGACAATTTACGCAAACGACGTAAAAATTTTGACGCAGGAACGGCGGCCATACTTAACATTACTATTCCATGTAGGGCTAAGCTCTAACTTTAGGCGGCCTATCTCTAACGTAAACGGCGTAAAAGTACTGCGTCGGCCGGGCGTACGTTCGTGAATCGGCGTATCTACTCATTTACATATTCTACGCCGACCGCAGTGGAAGCGCCACCTAGCGGCCATCCGAAATATTGCAATCTAAGATAAGACGGCGATAAGACGTTTTAGATATGTTTAAGCGTATCTCTGTTTGAGCATACGCTTAAACATAAGTCGGCGTAGATTCTGAGTTAGGTCGGCTTATCTACTGATAAACCGGCCTAACTCTTACTGAATCTACCTATATAACATTTTTGTCAGCTGTGAACTTAACGTCTGATTTCATTAGTACGGTTTTCGTAAGAGCAAGACTATGCATGTTTAGAAACGAAAGAATACATACAAAACTATTCAACACATTACGTCACTTCTGACGTTGTATTCTGTCATACGAAAAATTTTCGTATTGTTAGTAACCTCTTCACTTTCGACATAAGGCTAGCATGCCACTAAAATCAGATGTTTTTTTGAATGAGAAATCAAAGAATGTGTACAAGGCTTTAGATGAGGTTGAATATGCTATTGTTTACAGGTTCCACTGACCCATTTCTATTTATTCTTTTCAGGAAACTTATATATTATTATTATTTATTGTGATAAAAACAGGGTATGCAAAATATATTCCACCACGTGTTCGTATATAGCTACAACATTTCCTGTCAACTTTTGTCCTCTATAAAGATCAGTAATGTCCACACTGACCATTATTGTGGACTGCAGTAGTTCATCACATGCTGTATGTTCTACGGTGTCACCACTTGGGGGAAGCACTGTACTTGAAGTCATTATTCTATCCTTCTTGGTAGTGCTATTCAAGCATTTTCCTCTGAACAATGATTAATTCTCCCCCCACATGTATGAATCATAGCAAATGCTGCTTCTTTCTTATCTCTTTCTGGACTCAGGCATACTTTCCTGCTGTCAGTAGGAGTCATGTAAGCCATAGGTCCACTCTCCTTGAACTTAATTTTACTCCTTTCAAATCCTAAAGAGTAACTCATAAGTGACCCACCAAACAGTTTCTTTGACTTTGAGAACAACCCTAATATTATTATTATTTAGGTACTTATATAGCGCCGTCAATTTATGCATCGCTTTACATATACAATATACATTCACATCAGTCCTTACCCTCAAGGAGCTTACAATCTAAGGTCCCTAAACTCACATTCACATACTAGGGCCAATTAACATCCATGTCTTTGGAGTGTAGGAGGAAACTGGAGTAGCGGGAGGAAACCCACACAAGCAAAGGGAGAACATGCAAACTCCAGGAAGGTAGTGTCATGGTGGGGATTCGAACCAGCAACCCTTTTTACTGCTAGGCGAGAGTGCTACTCACTACACCACTGTGCTGCCCACTAATATCCTTAAACGTGCCATTTACACCTTTCTCTACCGAGGTGAAATAGCATTGTTACAGTTCAATGGAAGGGCTCTTCCAGTAGCCATGTGGGTAAATCTGCTTGGCCCTTACCGTGTGCTAACATTGTTAATAAAAAAAAATTGTTTTCATCTTTCGGTGCATTGGTATTATTTCAGAAGAAGAATTCTGTGAATGGGTTAATTGTTATGTTTAAATTAGTTCTTAAAGCATATCGACCTTAGAGTGTAAACTCCTTGAGGGCAGGGACTGATGTGAATGTGTAATAATATATGTAAAGTGCTGTGTAAATTGACAGCACTATATACCGTATTTATCGGCGTATATCGCACACTTTTTTCCCCATAAAATCAGGGGAAAATCGTGGGTGCACGATATACGCCGATAGCATACCTCGGAGGGGAAGGAGGGGGACGAGCGCCCGCCGGAAATCACTGAGCCGTCATCTCCTCTCGACTCTCACTCGGCTGTCGCATCACACACGCACAGTCCCGCCTCCGCCACCAGCATTGGACCAAAGATGGTCCATTGCCGATGGCGGAGGCGGGAATGTGCATGTGTGACGTGACAGCCGAGACGGCTCAGTGATTTTTCCGGCGGGCGCTCGTCCCCCTCCTTCCCCTTGAGGTATGTGTGTGATCTTGCATGCAAGGTGCTTCCTTCGGCAAGTAGCTGGAATACAAATGCAATAACTGAACAAGTACCGTATTTATTTATATATATTTATACACAGATCTGCTTATCTATAGGAGGCAATGTAATCAGGCCACACAATATTACACCTGAGGAGACAGAAGAAAGATCTCCATCATGTAGTAAAATGTTTACTCTTTAATTTAATTAATCATGCTGCAGATGGACATTCAGGTGCACTGACCCTTAGATTGCTTCTTCAAAGTTGTTTATTTAAAAAAAAAGAAAATTCCCTCTTAAAATTGGGGTGCGCGTTATACGCCGATAAATACGGTAACTAACTGTAATAAATAAATATCTAAACCCAAGAACAAAAATGGAATATATTGCAGCTTACCCCCTTAATGACCAGGCCATTTTTTGCAATTCGGCACTGCGTTACTTTTGGGCCTCATGCACACTGGACGTTAAAATAACGTTATAAAACACCAGTAGCATTGCAGTGAGTTTTTCAACGTTTTTGCAATAGCGTTTTTTGCGTTTATTAGCGTTTTTTCCATCAGTGGATCAAAAACATCCAAAAAACGCTGGTGAGCGTTTATCAATGTTTATCAGCATTAGAGCGTTTTTACAGCTGAAAAACGTCTCTCAGAACCCACTAGTTTTATTTTTATTTTTTAACTGCTCAAAGACGCCACTGCCCAAAACTGCTGATAACAGCCTATGTGTGCTAACTTGTCCTAAAACACCCCCTCTGCACAGCCATTCACTGGGAAGCTCAGTGTGTTGCTGCTTCTCCTTCTCCCCCAGCTCGTATGCAGCTGAGAGCAGAGGGAATGTGATCACCAATGAAAAGGGAAAAAAGGCATTTATAATGTATTTTTATTTCTACACAAAAATGATTTTTCTTTCATTTCAATTTTAAACTGAATGGGTTGTTTTAGAAGGTGACCATTCACAAAAAAAATCATGGGACTTTAATGTTGAAGTAACAGTTACCTGACACAGATCATAGTACTTCCCCCTGACAATGCCTTTACCTGTTGTTTTTTTCTGTCAGATGGAAGGCACCATCCTTGTTTATTTTTCAGTGTCATTGTCATTGACTACTTATTAGACAGGCTTGATCGATGATAAACCAATCATGTACTGTAAATCCTGGTGCCATTGCAATGCATGGCTATGTTTACAAAGGCCTAGCACCGGTCAGCCCCTGCTGCACATCCCACCACTTTGTGTTGGAGTATTCCATTTAATGTCATTAGAGCTGTTATATAATTTAGGCAGCCTGCTGCGACAAGAATGGTAACTTTACGTTGTGAAGTATCACACCAGTGTTGCCAAGATGATTTAGTTATGACTTCTGTAATAAGCATTTTTATAGTATAGTACTATAAATGGATTTACAAAAGTCCCATTACCCAAATTTACAACCGTATATCCTTCTTTAGAGCATGCCCCTTCCTTAATTTTTGTTTTACCTTGTTCTTGAAGGGAGACACTATCTAACTTCAACACTTCCTGCGATGTCTTTACCAGGCTGGTGCAGAATCTAGAATTACATCTCCCAAGAGCCCTTTCGCTACACACCATTGTAATATCATTTAACCTCCCTGGCTGTAGTATTATGTCAGATTTTTGTTGCTGTAAGCGGTACAATTGTTTTGCATGTTTGGCGTTTTATATTGTAGGCCTGTAATTCTGAAGCCTCGTACACACGACCGAGAAACTCGACGTAAAAGAAACATCGTTTTCCTCGGCGAGTTCCTTGTCAGGCTTGTCAAGAATCTTGTCAAGCTTTCTTTGCGTACACACTGTCAAGACAAAATCTTGTCGTTCTCAAACGCGGTGACGTCCAACGTGTACCACGGCACTATAAAGTTCTAATCCATTGGCGCCAACCTTGGGGCTGCTTTTGCTAATCTCATGTTACTGCGTGATAAGAAAAAGTTTGGTGAGAGACGATTCGCGCTTTTCAGTCTGTTACAGCGTGACGAATGTGCTATCTCCATTACGAACGCTACTTTTACCGATGGTGCGCTCCCGTCTCATACTTCTGAGCATGCGCGGGTTTCTAAGCATACACACAAACGTGTTTCTCGTCGTAAACCAGCCGGACGAGAAACACAACGAGGAAATTGAGACTCACGACGAAAAAAAGACAACTTGTTCTCTTTTTTTCTCGTCGAGATCCACGACAGTTTTCTTGACGAAAAACATACACACGACCATTTTCCTCGGCAAAAAAACTCTACCACCAAGTCTCTTGATGGATTTTATAGAGGAAAATGGTCGTGTGTACGAGGCCTTAGAAGTAACTCACTTAAATCTGTCCAAACAAGAGTCTATTGGACATCCCGGGTATGATAAAGTTTGAAACACCGAAATTTGCTCAGTTGCAAAATTGTCGCTGTCATTACTTTCAGTGTCTGATGATGAATTTCCCCACAAATCACTATCGCTCAATTCTGCAAGTGTTCTAATTTATTATCGCTGTTTTCTAGCTGGTCTAAAAGCATTTTTTACGTAAACGGACACTTTTTGGTTACTATGGACAATCTCCAGTTTCCAGGCAGAGTGGCCCCGATCCTCCTGTTCTGGGTGCCTTTGGCGGCTCTCGCGGCTCCTCCCCACATTAGATAACTCCCTCTGGGAAGCTCTCTCCCGAGGGGGTTACCCTGTGGGTGCGCTCCTTTGTCATACACTCGGCGTACCGTGGTTGCCGTGTCATTGGATTTGATTGACAGCAACGGGAGCCAATGGCAAGGTGTTTTTTAACCTTAATGCATAGGATGAAAAAACACGAGGGGTTACAACCCCTTTGATTTAGTATTCTGCACCTACTCATACAGTGTAGCCTTATTAGTTTTCCTTGACCATAGACTACAGTGTTCGGGTTGACTGATAGGCTGGAAGTACAATGGTAGTTGCACTTCCAGGGGCAGCTTACAAGTGATTTTATTTGCTTATCAGAGGAAACCAAACAAATAAGGACACACCACACAGGTAAGCTTTAGCATGAATGAAAACTCCAGGAGAGAGCCAGTACCCATCAGAAACTGCCTACTGATCATTGCAGAAATTTGACAAGAGTCCCTAACAATTACTGTATATGGAATTTTAGGTTTCAGGTGGATTGACATGATTGATATATATATACCACATTGCTTGTCTTATACTATGCATGCAGTTTTCTGCTCCACACAAATTTTTATATTCCCATTATAGCAGCATAAATACCATTACTGTTGTCACTTGGTACTCACAGACTGATGTAGTGTAGTCTATTGTGAAATGCTGTTGGCTGAAGGTTACTATAGGTCACAATGAACTAATTGATCACCTTGGGAAGTGCTCTGTGATTGCTTCCTGTTTCCAACTAGTCTAGTGCATGTCCCTTTGTGAGCTGAACTTATTGTATGTTGAATAAGAGAAAGGGGAAAAAAAACGAATGTATATGTTTGTCGATTTAAAGTATATTAATAGGCATTATTAGCTGTGTGACCTTTATTCACCTTCGTATATGTGCTGCAAGTATTTGGGGCAAATGGCAAACAGAGGTCTAAAGTGAACTGAGTTTTTAGAGTTTGTTCGTGAGCCAACCTGTTAAAGATCACAAACATCAGTCTGTGAGTACCAAGTGACAACAGTAATGGTATTTATCCTATGCATTTTCACTGCCTAAACTATACTAGTGGAGGGAACATTTTTGAAGCCATTACTTACCATTACTTGTAGTCATCTGTAGACTTCTCTGGTACCCCCAGACCTAAGGAGCGTCAAGCCACTTCTCACCCAAAACACCAATTGGGCAGGGAGGTCAATGATGGTCAACAGTGATGCCTTGTACACACCATCGTTTTTCCTGACGTGCAAAAACCCGTTGTTTTTCCTGACGTGATTCCTCTCCAGCCTGACTTGCATACACACGTTCATGCAAAAAAAAAACGTATAAAGGGGAAGTTCCTTTCAAATGGCGCCACCCTTTGGGCTGCTTTTGCTGATCCTCGTGTTAGTAAAAGTTTGGTGAGAGACGATTTGCTCTTTTCAGTTTTTGTGCTTTTAAGTCCGTTACAGCGTGACAAATGTAATATCTCCATTCCATACGCTAGTTTTACCAGAACGAGCGCTCCCGTCTCATACTTGATTCTGAGCATGTCGTTTTTTTCCCCCTTAAAAAAAGCATACACACGTTTTTCGCGGCGAGAAAAAGACTGACGGGAAACACTCAATACATTGTAGCTCTGTTCACTTTAATTACACAATTGTGGAAAGATGAAATAAATAATCTATTTGCTTGATTTTTTTAGCAAGCTTTGGATTCAGAACTTTTATTTTAAAACATGTCCTACGATAAGGCCCTGGGCCAGAAACTGGTCTTATCTCTGGCCCGTTATTGGAGAACTGTCTGAAATTCTAAAAATGTAGGTCACCCTAACAATAAATATCGCTTGTTTGCTCCTCTGAGCTCTGCTAGATATACCGTACCACTCAAAGCATTTGGTTATATCTGTTCAACAATGCAAAGAAACAAAGCAAACCTGTTGATCCTTCCAGAAACCTTGTTAAACCTTTAGACCCAGTTCACACTGGGGCGACTCGTCAGGCAACGCAGCCGCCTGACAAGTCGCGTCCCATTCTAGTGAATGGAACCGTTCTAATAGGAGCGACGCAAGTCGCTCCGACTTAGAAAAAGGTTCCTGTACGACTTCGGGGGCGACTTGGAGCGATTTGCATTGACTTCTATACAGAAGTCATTTTGCAAGTCGCCTTGGAAGTCGTCTTCAGGTCGCCTGGCCGAGTCGCCCCCGAAGTCGTGCCGCCCCTGTGTGAACCGGCTCTTAATTTTGTACGCTCTCCTCACTGTTAGAATTGTTCTCAGTTTGGTCTGTGAACTAGAAAATTTCACCCATGAGGAAAAGGAGAGGTGGAGATGTGCTGTAGTCCTAACACACACAGTGGCCTAGGGTGACACTGTTGATCCTCTGTATATACATTACAGTGTGTGAGCATTGCCACCCTAGTAAATGATGTAAATGACTGGTAAATTGCCAGTTAAAAATGAAGGAAAATAGCCCAAACAAAGAGAACAAAAGCGGGGGGGGGGGGGGGGGGGGTATATAAGCATTACCATTTGCTGCCAATGCCAATTATGACACTTCTCACATAAATGTAACTTTTTACTAGATAAATACTTAAAACTCCCAAACATTATATGTTTTCTGAAAGCAAAGGCCCCAGGGGAAAAAATGGTGGTTGCAATTTTTTATGTCGCACGCTATTTGCTCAGCGATTTGTCAAGTGCAAATTTTCAGGGAAAAATACAGTTAAATTAATTTTAGTGCACACAAGCACAATATAATATTTGATTTGTGGGTAAAATATAAAAGATGATGTTATGCTTTAAAATTGCGTACTCCTGTAGAATCACAAGAAACTACACGTGTGATTTAATCACCATTTACATATGCATGTGCGCTCATTTGCACATGAGTACAGGGGATAGAAGCATTTAAAATAATATAATATATATATATATATATATATATATATATATATATATATATATATATATATATATTATTTATTTTATCTTTAAATTATTTAACTTTTTACACTCTCCCTTTAAATTTTTATTTCAATCAACTTTATTGCTATCACAAGAGATGAACAGCATCCCACGGGCAGTGACAGGTACTTTTTAATGAGAGATCTGGGGTCAATTGGACCCCAGATCTCTTCTCTCACCTCAAAAGCAATTGATTAAACTGAGATCGGTTTGATCAGATACTTTACAAGTTGGTAACAACTTGTGAACAACAAACCGAAACTGGAAGTGTCAAAATCCTTGTCGCTTCCGGTTTCATACACCATAAAGATGATTGGGGAAAATAGAAATGAAAGATAAAATATTTGTGTGTGTATATTATATATACAGTGAGGAAAATAAGTATTTGAACACCCTGCTATTTTGCAAGTTCTCCCACTTGGAAATCATGGAGGGGTCTGAAATTGTCATCGTAGGTGCATGTCCACTGTGAGAGACATAATCAAATTTTTTTTTTCCAGAAATCACAATTTATGATTTTTTAACTATTTATTTGTATGATACAGTTGCAAATAAGTATTTGAACACCTATCAGCTAGAATTCTGACCCTCAAAGACCTGTTAGTCTGCCTTTAAAATGTCCACCTCCACTCCATTTATTATCCTAAATTAGATGCACCTGTTTGAGGTCATTAGCTGCATAAAGACACCTGTCCACCCCATACAATCAGTAAGAATCCAACTACTAACATGGCCAAGACCAAAGAGCTGTCCAAAGACACTAGAGACAAAATTGTACACCTCCACAAGGCTGGAAAGGGCTACAGGGAAATTGCCAAGCAGCTTGGTGAAAAAAGGTCCACTGTTGGAGCAATCATTAGAAAATGGAAGAAGCTAAACATGACTGTCAATCTCCCTCGGACTGGGGCTCCATGCAAAATCTCACCTCGTGGGGTCTCAATGATCCTAAGAAAGGTGAGAAATCAGCCCAGGACTACACAGGAGGAGCTGGTCAATGACCTGAAAAGAGCTGGGACCACCGTTTCCAAGGTTACTGTTGGTAATACACTAAGACGTCATGGTTTGAAATCATGCATGGCACAGAAGGTTCCCCTGCTTAAACCAGCACATGTCAAGGCCCGTCTTAAGTTTGCCAATGACCATTTGGATGATCCAGAGGAGTCATGGGAGAAAGTCATGTGGTCAGATGAGACCAAAATAGAACTTTTTGGTCATAATTCCACTAACCGTGTTTGGAGGAAGAAGAATGATGAGTACCATCCCAAGAACACCACCCCTACTGTGAAGCATTGGAGTGGTAGCATCATGCTTTGGGGGTGTTTTTCTGCACATGGGACAGCACTGTATTAAGGAGAGGATGACCGGGGCCATGTATTGCGAGATTTTGGGCAACAACCTCCTTCCCTCAGTTAGAGCTTTGAAGATGGGTCGAGGCTGGGTCTTCCAACATGACAATGACCCGAAGCACACAGCCAGGATAACCAAGGAGTGGCTCTGTAAGAAGCATATCAAGGTTCTGGCGTGGCCTAGCCAGTCTCCAGACCTAAACCCAATAGAGAATCTTTGGAGGGAGCTCAAACTCCGTGTTTCTCAGCGACAGCCCAGAAACCTGACTGATCTAGAGAAGATCTGTGTGGAGGAGTGGGCCAAAATCCCTCCTCCAGTGTGTGCAAACCTGGTGAAAAACTACAAGAAACGTTTGACCTCTGTAATTGCAAACAAAGGCTACTGTACCAAATATTAACATTGTTTTTCTCAGGTGTTCAAATACTTTTTTTGCAGCTGTATCATACAAATAAATAGTTTAAAAAAATCATACATTGTGATTTCTGGATTTTTTTTTTTATTATGTCTCTCACAGTGGACATGCACCTACGATAACAATTTCAGACCCCTCCATTATTTCCAAGTGAGAGAACTTGCAAAATAGCAGGGTGTTCAAATACTTATTTTCATCACTGTATATTGTAAGGGGTTAGCTCGGTAGCGGGGTGTGTGACCCCTTGGATGGGTTCACTACACACTGAATTTATACAGACAGGCAGTCGAAGATGGTTGAAAACAAAGATTTTGGTTTATTCTTCCATCTTGCTGGAAACAAGTGCAAGCATCCAAACAGCATAAACAAAATCAAACATAAAATAAACCCTGGCCACTTGGGGCGTCTATCTTTACCACACAGGAACCTATGTATGGAGTCTGGCACAGCCTAGTGCTGGGCAGACACTGCTGGTCATACAGCAGAAAAACAATAGTCTTTTGATTTTTATCACACAGAAAAATCAATCCTCTCCTCACCTCCTCAGAAGACTTTCAGTACACTGCTCTCCTTTCTCACAAAGCCTCAGGATGCAGCAATTCAGTGGTAATCCTCTGGATTACTTATAGAGGCCTTAATTGCCTCATTCTGAACAGCTGAAGTTTTCCAACGCCCTTAGACCTTTTCTGGCTACTGTTGCAGCCGACGCCTAATAACAATTGGTGTATTGTCTAAACAAGGCAGAAATGTATGTCCCGTCTGTGACAACACCCACAGATTTACATGACTTCCTGTCACAATATATACACATACACATACAGTGTATATATTTTTTTCGTTCTTTTTTCTATAACTGATCACATAATCTGTTTTCTCAGCTGCATGAGGGGCTTAGAGAGGTTGGAGTTGAGAAACAGCAATACAGTGAACTTCCTAGTGAGTGGCTGTGCAGAGAGCTGTGTTGGCACAAGTCTGATCATTGGAGTCCTCCCAGCACAGCCAGAAAACTGACCGCTGGGATGGATGTACTTCTATGCATAGCGTGGTCAGTTTGAAATAGGAAAGCAGGAGGACTGGCAGGGTCACCAGATATTACACACAAGGGAAGAAAGACAAAGATAACAGGATACTTTTAATCACAAGTATGTAGTATAACGAGCACATATCAGAAATGTGGGGGTAACATGTTCTTTAAGTCTACCAGGTTGAGTTAACCCCAGAACAGCCATTCTTGTGATGCAATATTGGCAATAGTATTAACATAATAAGTATAAGATAAGAATGTTCAAGTATTGCTACTATAATTCATGAAAAAGCTTATTCTCACAAAATAGTAAGTCCTCCTGCCTGTACACACAGATACTGTATCGTATCTCCCTGGGTATTGGAGAAAAGGAAAGGGCAGTGGATACCAGAATGCCCTTGTGCTGCTCTAGCATTGCACAACAAAATGCGTGTTCTGTTGTGTGTACTCATAGGTCCCTTTTTATAACAGAAGTGAAATAACAAATTGAAAAAGATTGAAAATGTGCGTCTGTTTTGTAAAGAATTCAGAAACTTTTTGATGCTGAATTGTGGGCCAATTCTACGTTTATTTTCCTACTGTTATTTGCCCTTTGGTTTGGATGTTTATCCGATTTAGCCAGTTGATCAGCTACATAGTTCTAGGCTCAGTAAAGCGGGACCTGTTTTTTGTTAGTATAAGGAAAACAGATCTGGGTCTCTATGGCTCTCTCATTTTTTAAGGAAAGCAGAACACAAAGTGCAGGCCAGCTGCAGAATGTTTTGCAAGACTCTGATGTACGCGTTTTCATGGAACGTTTGGTGACTGAAAAACAAGTTGTAGAAGAGGTGGAGTTGGAGGGAGCTAGGGAAACATTCCTCGCAGCTTCTCATTCTTGTCCGCTGCCCTATTTTCACATAGAATTCTATGCATCTGTTTACCTAACCCTCTAGTGTGAATGAAAAAGTTTACGCACGGTATTCTATTATGTAACACTGCAGGACATTTAGTGATTGCTTTAAATGTTGACATTTGAAATAGCGCATTTGCTGGTATGACCTGTTAAACCTCAGTTTGTATCTCTGAATGTGAATTGATTTCATGCATTATGTGCAGTATTTACAGTCTATCTGCTTTTTTTTTTTCTACCAGTACTTTTACTGCAAAAACACATTACATTTTCTGTGTATATTATTTCATTTACTTATGCATCTGCATGCTCATGCCATATGAAAAATAGGGCAACTAGTATGAAGGATCATGCTGGCAGAAGCTGGAAGCAGGATCCTACATAGGGGTCATGTACATGGCAACAATAATGCAGATTTTCAATAAGGCCTCTTTATGCTTCAATCTGCGGCGGATCGCACTGTTAGCAGAGGCTGGCCTGCGGATAGCAGGCAATTAGGCGGCGGTATGCTGTCCCCTGCATGTCTGTTTGAAGAGGGTCTTTACACTGAAATATGCAATAAAGTTGTGGCATGGCCCCATTCACCTCTTTGGGGCACAGTACCAGGTGTTGGCATGACATGCCTGAATTCTGGGGCTGTCAGGAGGCTGAGGTGAGTTAAAAAATACACCTCAGCTGCCTGGCTTACAATTTTAACACACCTACATGTGCATGTGAAAGGGTCCTTATTTTTATTTTTTTTAAAGGAGAAGTCCAGCCTGAGCTCGTTTGGCTGGACTTCTCCTCTGGGTCACAGGAGTGCAATACATTTTGCACTCCTGTGACCCGTTTTCAGCGGTTAGCGGTCTGAAGTCTGCTCTCCGCTGACATCACTGCCATCAGTCGGGGCAGCACGTCATCTTGACTTCCAAGTCTGGATTTGCCAGGTGCCCTGATTGATGGCAGTCTCAGAATCTCAGTCAGCATCTCTCTGCTCAGGGAGGAGTGAGAACCGAGCCATTGGCAATGTTCGGTGGCTCAGTTCTCAGTGCAGAGACGCCGGGGGAAAGATGCGGCATCAGTCTGATGCTGCATCCACAAGGTAAGTATGAATAGGGGGAAAAAAAGACAGACTTCTCTTTTAATGGGTCTTTGGGTCTCAGCCCTGCCCCCGCTCTCTCCTCATTGGCTCACTGGCTGTGATTGACAGCAGCAGGAGCTAATGGCTCCCACTGCTGTGTGAGCCAATGGGGAGAGAGAGCCGCTGCTCTCATGCACTTCCCTGTATTGAGATGATGCTCAGGTAAGTATAAGGGGAGGGCTGGGGAGCTGCACCCAGAAGGGTTTTTACCTTAATGCATAGAATGCATTAAAGCAGTGTTCCTACTAAAATAAAAATATTAAAAGTCAGCAGCTACAAATACTGCAGCTGCTGACTTTTTTAATAAATCGGACACTCACCTGTCCCAGGGTCCAGGGATGCGGGGGAACGAAGCCCTGCTCGTCTCCCCCTCCTTTCCGCGGTGCCCACATCACTACTGTGGGCGCCCGGCTGTGGCTTCACAGCCGGGCACACACTGCACATGCACGAGCCACGCTGCGCACCGTGATTGGCCGAGCAATCATCTGGGACCTGTGACGTGTCCCAGATGATTGCAGAGAGGGAGGGTGGAGAGGTGACTTTCCTTCCAGCGCCGTGCTGCCCAGGGAGGAAGTGGGAGCTGAAACCCTAAAAAGAGTTTCCGCTCCCAAATGTGGCATGTCAAGGGGTCACCTTCGCTTAAAGCGGAAGTTCCATTTTTGGGTGGAACTCTGCTTTAAGGTAAAAAAAAACATCTGCTGCTTTAATGAAATGTCACTTGATTTTCGAACAAAAAAAAGGTAAATGAAGCAATTCGCCAGAATCGGCGCATCATCACAATTCTCTGGCAGTGGTAGAGCATTCAGCAATTTCATAGAAAAAACACACGCAATCTGAAATCTTGATACAGTCTTCCAGTCCTGTACAAAACATAATTGCTGGTTTCATGTGAACAAATAACATCTGCCTACTATAGATGTACAATATATGGTTTGTATTAGTAACAGATCTAAAGATATCATGCATAATTCCCTTAGTGAGAATTTACAATGTTATAAGGAACCTCTTGACAATTTAAAAGGTGAAGGAGATAACCATAGCACACTGCTGTTGAATGCCTTCAAAAATGTTATGGAATGTAAAAAAAAGTGATTATTAATTATTATTAAAAAATGCTTACCCATGGGCCTCGATGCGTATGACTATAATGAGCAGGGAGATTCTGATCTTCTTAATCTAGCTCCCTAAGAGCCCTTTCACACTGTGCCGCCCATAGCGTCATCGGTAAAACGCTGCTTTTTTTACCGCTGCCGCTATGGGTGGATTTGCAGAGCATTTTGGCCGCTAGCGGGTCACATTTACCCCCCGCTAGCGGCCGAGAAAGGGTTAAAACTGTCAGCAGCGCATTGCGGGCGGTATAGCCACGCTGTCCCATTGATTTCAATGGGCAGCAGCAGGGGAGGAGTGGTAAACACACCGCTCCTTCTCCGCTCCAAAGATGCGGCTAGCAGGACTTTTTTTACCGTCCTGCTAGCGCACCGCTCCCCTACCCGCACCGCTACCCTCAGGCTTTCACACTGGGGTGAATGAGGACAGATTTTTAAGGGCGTATTGCAGGCGCTATTTTTAGCGATATATCGCCTGCAATACGCTCCAGTGTGAAAGGGGTCTTACTGGCCAGGATGCAGTGACCTATAAGCCCCCATAACACTTCTGGGAGATGTAATCAAAGATTCTGTCAGCGCTCAAACTAGAGTGTATGGGCCAGATCCACAAAGCGTTTTCGCTGGCGTATCTATTGATACGCCGCGTAACTTCTAGTTTGCTCCGGCGTATCTTTGTTTTGTATCCACAAAACAAGATACGCCTGAAGCTGGGCTAGATCCGACTGGCGTACATCTTAGCACACCGTCGGATCTAAGGTGCATATTTACGCTGGCTGCTAGGTGGCGTTTCCGTCGATTTCCGCGTTGAATATGCAAATTAGCTAGATACGCCAATCCACAAACGCACGTCCGGCCGGCGCAATTTTTTACGTTGTTTCCGTAAAGCTTTTTTTGGCGTAACGTTACCCCTGCTATATGAGGCGTAGCCAATGTTAAGTATGGACGTCGGGCCAGCGTCAAATTTTCCGTCGTGTACGCCGTTTGCGTAAAACGTTCGCGAATAGGACTTTACGTAGAATGACGTTCACATCGTAAGCATTGGCTTGTTGCGGCTTAATTTGGAGCATGCGCACTGGGATACCCCCACGGACGGCGCATGCGCCGTTCAGAAAAAACGTCATTTACGTCGGGTCAAGACGTATTACCATAAAACACGCCCCCATCTCATTCATTTGAATTGCGCGCCCTTACGCCGACACAGTTACACTACGCCGCCGTAACTTACGGCGCAAATTCTTTGAGAATACGGGAAATATGCTGTAAGTTACGGCGGCGTAGTGTATCTGAGATACACTACGCCGGACATAAAGAAGCGCTGCGCTATGTAAATCTGGCCCTATAAGTGTAATCTTTGCCTGTTATATGGATGGAATTGTCACCTTCAAGTTTTATTTTTTATTTATAACACGCACTTATATAGTGCGATAAAGTCAGCAAAGTCAAAACTGCACAATACTATAGACTGATTATGGCTCTGGCATAAAGGGATTGTTCATTTTAATATACATTAACGTGTGTTTTTTAAGAACTCCGCTCACCTCTGTTTATAATTAAATTGTACGAATTACATAACTCAATGTAGAAAGTGCAGCTATCTGTTGGATGCCTATGGCTTGAAGGGTCATCCTCCAAAAAAATTGCTGTTAAATTATGCTAAGAGATGTGAATAATTCTGCCATTAAAAACTTTATAAAACATTTTTTAAAATGTAACTTGGGTGCATACACTAATATTTTTGCCATAGTGTAAATAACATAAAGGTGGCAGTAGTATTTCTACTTCTGTAGAGAGGAGGGTTTGTTTTACCATAACCGAAACATCTTGCTCTGGACCTTATCTAATCAGCTCAGGGTTTCTTATGCAATAAGTGGCAACTAAGGGCAACTTTGCAATGAAGCTATTATGTATTCATGATGTTGGAGCCAATTTAATTGTAGCCAACAGCTTCATATGCATAATTAAATGTAGCACTAAAGCAGGTAGCATTGAGGCTGAGTTCAGACATGCTGAGGCCGCAGCTCACAGCAGGGAGTCCGGTACGAATTTCTGCCTGAATTTGCACCTGATTCTGAACTAAAGACGCACAGGACCCTTTCCAAATGCGGACCTCGGCCATCCCGGAGCTGTGTGAACCAGCTCCATTGAGAGACGGTCATACTCTCCTGTCATGCGAATTGGATGCTGATTACCAATTCTTAGATGTGTCGGCTGCATTAGCTTTCTTATTTAGGTTCTTTAATTTTCACCTGATGATCCTGCCAGCAAGTCTGTTGTTTGTCAACAGAACAGGCACTCCTGCAGATGTAGCATTTAGAAGGTTGAGACAAACCATTTAACCACTTCAATACCGGGCTTTTATACACACCTCAATACCGGGCCTATTCTGGCACTTCTTTCCTACATGTACAAATCATCATTCTTTTGCTAGAAAATTACGCAGAACCCCCAAACATTATATATGTTTTTTTAGCAGACACCCTAGGGAATTAAACGACGGTCATTGCAACGTTTTATCTTGCACGGTATTTGCGCAATCATTTTTCAAACGCCTTTTTTTTGGGCAAAAAAATGTTTTATGAATTAAAAAAATAACAAAACAGTAAAGGTAGCCCAATTTGTAAAATATGAAAGATTATGTTACACCGAGTAAATATATACCTAACATGTCACGCTTTAAAATTGCGCACACTCATGGAATGGCGCCAAACTTCGGTACTTAAAAATCTCCATAGGAAACACTTTGACATTTTTTACAGGTTATTATTATATTTTCTTTATTTGATTTTCATGAAAGACATTTTATCATTTCCACTTTTCACTTGCAATAAGCCCCCCCCCCCCCCGGCCCTCCCTGTACCCCCAGGCCCTTTTAGTTTCTCACCTCCAGTCAGTCTTACTTTCTTAGTTTCTTATTTTCTTATATTCTTATGTTCTTATGCTCCCATCATTTCTGCAAATTTCAATGTCCGCTTAAATTCTATCCAATGTATCCAATTCTCCTCATATTCTTCTAACCTATCTGTGTCACTAAGCCTTAAATATTCTAAGTTTTGTATAACATTTATTTTATTGCACCCTTTTCCCATAGAGGAACTTTCCCTATCTTGCCAATGTCTGGCTATTAAACTCTTAGCAGCATTTAACAAATATGGAAGCAAGGTTTTCTGATATGGCTTAGATGTTGTTCTAATCCCGTGATGTAGGCATCCCCACGGATCATCTAGGACCTCTATGCCGGTTATATCAGTTATTAAGTGTCTGATCTTACTCCAATAAATTTTTATTTTTGGACATAACCACCATATATGTGCCATATTTCCAACTTCTTTACATTTTTACAGGTTACCAGTTTAGATTTACAGATGAGATCTAGTGCTAGAATTGTTGCTGGCACTCTAACGCACGCGGCGATACCTCACATATGTGGTTTAAACGGCATTTACATATGTCGGCGGGACTTATGTGTATATTCGCTTCTGCGTGCGAGCTACTGGGGGCAGGGGCGTTTTAAATTTTTTTTATTATTTTTTTTTTTTTTTTTTTTTGTTACACTTTTTTTTTTAATTTTTTTCTTTTTTTATTACTTTTATTCCTATTACAAGGAATGTAAACATCCCTTGTAATAGGAAATGTGTGTGACAGGTCCTCTTTATGGAGAGATGCGGGGTCAAAAAGACCCCGCATCTCTCCTCCAGGCTGGAAAGCATGAGATCGGTGAAAAAAAATTCACAGATCTCATGATTACTGTTGCTTACCAGCCGCAATCGCGGTTTTGTTTACTTACAGGGACCCGGGCGTGACGTCATCACATTGCGCCTGGGCCTCCGACGGTCATAGAGATGATTGGTGACCATCCGGTCACCAGTCATCTCTATGCTTCCTGCCTACGCCGGATGATTCTTTCTCCGGGCCCCCGATGGCACGGGAGAGCCCGGAGAAGCACCGGATGGCGGCGGGAGGGGGGGGATGTCCCCTCCCGCCGCCTGTAAGAACGATCAAGCGCCGATATGATCGTTCTTATGGTGCGCAGGATCGCCGGCACTAAAGAATGATATCTGAATGATGCCTCTAGCTGCAAGCATCACTCAGCTATCCCCCCGCAAAGCCCAGGACGTCATATGACGTCCACCCAGGATGGGAGATCCCATCTGTGGACGTCATATGTCTATGGGCTAGTATTGAAATGGTTAAGCACAGGGGTGCTTACAATGATCAGCATTTATATGTTTATGTAAAACCTTTATCCCAAAAGGAACACAACTGTTGCTGTAACTGCCTATAAGGTGTGAGCTGGAGTTTGGCTCTAATTTATTAGTATATTTAAATCTTCTACTCCATCTAACACTTACCTTCCCAGATTAACAATGCTGCTGTCCAAAGGTGTCTCTGCTGTTCCTTCATCCAAAATATAGGCACCCTTATACAGAAGGTGTGTTACTGGCCAGATCACCAGGTGAAAACGGGGGAAAAAAGCCTAAACAAGAAAACGAATGCAACCACCACATCTAATGATTGGTAAGCTGCAATATATTACATTTGTTATTAATACCGCTTTAACCTGGGAAATCTATGGCTCCTGAACAGCTTTACACTTGACTATGACTGTGTCAGTTTGGCAACCGACTAATAAACAGGTAATAGTGTGTATTCTTTTTATTTTAAATGGATGAAGACTTTCTTAAGGAAGGCATGTCTCAATGGACAATAATAGCATTTTTGAAAAAAGGAGTCCGTATTTTAATGTTTTCACTTTGTCAGTTAAGTCTATTTTATCTCTTCTTGACAAAATATTCAGTATTTTTTTTATTTTTTTCCTTAAATGTATTTAGTATGTTCCATAGCTGACCTTCCATATAAAAGTGGTGTGTGCGCTAAGCCAGGTGTGTCCATCCTGATTTCTCGCCAGTATTTCCATCAGATGATGGATGTCCTGTGTTGCTGTTGTGTGAGCAGCAGCCAGGTGGAAAAGAGAACTGCAAAGTCAGTACTATTCTGGAAAGACATGATGCAATTCTGTGGAGCTGTGCCAGCACTTTATATGACAATACTGCCTGGTAATCCACAAAGTCTATCAGGAGGAGATAAGAGTGAGAGCTTGCAATAACTCTTAAATTGTACACAGATTTGTTTAGAATACAACAATATGATACAACAGTTTTTTTTTCTCGATTTTATATGCTAGACTATATCTGATTCTGTTATTGTTTTCCTTTTACGCATATGAGAGTAATCTACATTTGGAAATCTTTCTGTAGTCAGGATACCATGAAAATAGGACTTGCTGTAGCATTATTTTAGAAAAGAATAAAAACAAAAATATAGAATGTGGTAGAAAAAAAAACAACTGCTGTAAATATATTGACATGAATATAAAATAATAGTGCTTTTATAAATGCCAGTAAATATTTCATATGAAGTGAACCTTGCAATACTGTTGCTATCAGCAGGGCCGGTGCTACCGCTAGGCACACTAGGCAGCCGGCCACTGTCTTCTCTCTGCAGCAAGCAACTAAGTCTCAGCAATGCCGCCGCGCCATTTGCACATAG
The DNA here is from genome assembly GCF_905171775.1 of Rana temporaria. Lineage (NCBI taxonomy): Eukaryota > Metazoa > Chordata > Amphibia > Anura > Ranidae > Rana > Rana temporaria. Next base: position 263,584,885 of record NC_053492.1, on the reverse strand, counting down.
TGTCAGAGGCGCGGCGGTGGAGGACTGTGTCTGTATCCCGACTCCCGAATGAATGGAAGCAAGCAAACCTTCATTGATGGGCAATGGTAGGCTGCATTTATGGGTGCTGGTAGGCTGCATTGATGGGCGCTGGTAGGCTGCATTGATGGGCGCTGGGGAGGCTGCATTGATGGGCGCTGGGGAGGCTGCATTGATGGGCGCTGGGGAGGCTGAATTGATGGGCACTGGGGAGGCTGCATTGATGGGCACTGGGGAGGCTGCATTGATGGGCACTGGTAAGGCTGGGGTATACATGGGCAGGGCAAAGGGGGTGGAGTCAGGGGTGGGGCCAAGGGGGGTGGCAAAATTAGCTTTCTCCTAGGGCAGGGGTGTCAAACTGGCGGCCCTCCAGCTGTTCCGAAACTACAAGTCCCATCATGCCTCTGCTGTGAGAGTCATGCTTGTAACTGTTAGCCTTGCAATGCCTCATGGGACTTGTAGTTTTGCAACATCTGGAGGGCCGCCAGTTTGACACCCCTGTCTAAAATCCTTGCACCAGCCCAGGCTTTCAGTACCCTTGCAGAAAGCTTTTTATACTATTTGTTGTACCCTTTCTCCTATCAAAGCTCTCTAGCAATCCCTAGATAGCAATTAAAAATTATTTAAAAAAATATAAAATTAATGGCAAAAGCTCATTTGTTCCTTTGGAGAGGCCATCTTTTATGCATCTCAACAATAGATGGCCTCTTCATAGAAATCAAGGTGATTTTTCTGTGTATGCACAAAAGAGACCTACTAGGTAGGTTTGCAGTGGTGACTTTGTGGCTCCCAGGCACCCAGAACACTTCTTAATTCACTTCTAAGGCCCCGTACACACGAGGAGACATGTCCGATGAAAACGGTCCACGGACCGTTTTCATCGGACATGTCTGCTGGGAGCTTTTGGTCTGATGTGTGTACACACCATCAGACCAAAATCCCCGCGGACAGAGAACACGGTGACGTATAAGACAGCGACGTTCTCTAACACGCGAGTTCAATGCTTTCACGCATGTGTCGAATCAATTCGACGCATGCGCGGGATTTTGGGCCGCTGGTTATAAGTCATAACCAGCGGACATGTCTGATGAGTCGTACTAACCGTACTGCCATACTAACTGTGTACTAGCAATGTTAGTACAGTGACCTCCCTCGCTGTGCTTTTGTGTTCTGACAGGGGGGCCACTCCTGCCAGAACACACCGGTCAACGTTTGCAGCCATTGGCTACAGGCGCTGATTTTGGCCCCTGTGTACGGAGCTTTAGTTCAGGTGTTGGATACAGATGATAGCTAAAGGGTCTTTATGTGATAATGGGGAACATTTTAATCTTTCTCTGTGCACTGAAAACGCATCAGAAAAAAAAAAAAAAGTGTATTAGAAATGTCCAGAGATGGACAAATCCAGTGATTCATTTATATATAGTTTTATTTTCTATATTTTAGTATTCGCAGTGTTTGCCTATTTGTTGAACAGGATGAATACAAAAGTGCATGTCACTGCATGCTGGTGAGTGGTGTCCCTACAAAGAGCTCTCATCTAAAACTCCAGATATAGTTCTCCTGACCAGCAGCAGAGTTTGGATGTAGAAATTGCGGCGTGAGCTGCCAGGCCACAGATTATAGTGCCTGTGTAAACTGAGGGGGTGGGGAAGGAGTGTAAAGAGTTGGTGTAAGCTGACCGGGCCAGAATTTAGAAGGGCATTTCCCATTGCAACATACACATACCTACAGCAGGGACCAGTCTGGATGTGCTTCTTGCTGGTTGTTGTGAATGCCACTGGTCTACATGTAAAGGCGGAGTGTGGCCATAGCCTACATTTCTGCTCTGGGTCACAGAAGTGCACTTAGATCTGCACTAATGTGACCCATTTCCAGCTGTCAGCGAGCTTTAGCTTCAGCTGACATCAGAGAATCAGTTCAGGCTCTACAGGGATCCCCTAAATAATGTCCAGATCCACCCAGATACCCTACTAGCAGCTAGCTCAGCCTCTCAACACACCACTGAGAGCCTGAGCCAGCCACTCACACCCCCTCCACAGCCCAGCACTCCATTGAGCACTGGAGGGGCAGCAAAGAAAGTTGGTGACTGGCAGTTTCCACTCTCTGCTTAGTGAAGACCGAGAACTGAGTGATCAACGGTCATGTGAGTTACATAGTTGTCTATGAATGTATGTGTTTTTAAATCCCGTAATTCTCTTTTAAATGTTGCTACAGCAAATGCGCAGCAGAAACACAGTGTTATTACCCTCTTTACAATACCACACATGCCCCCGTCTCTACACTAACCCCATAGTGGACCAGCAGTCATCTCCCAGCAGAAAAAGTCTCCCATGGACTGCCAGTGCAACAGCTTAAGAAATTGTTTTATTATGGAGCCTGGGAGGGACAGAGTCAGATGTACTGTTCTGAGCAGTAATCACTTACAGGACTGCATCTCCCGAATGTGGACTTTGTGTGTTTAGGGCATATTAGCCTGTAAGTCTATGACTCCATATGCAAGAAGCATTTGGAACAGTGTATAGCAGTTGCATATCTCAGCCTGTCATTGAATTTGGCAGGGGGCTGTACTCTGCATTTGTACTTCCCAGGCATGTGCATTGTGGTGTGCTGCAATGTAGAAGCACTGGCACCTACTGTACTTGTGCATTAAGCTCTCATTATAAATGGTATTGCAACATGCTCTAGAGCAGTGGTTCTCAACCTCAGTCCTCAAGTACCCCCAACAGGTCATGTTTGTCCTTTATCTTGCACAGGTGCTTTAAATCAGAGTCAATTGGTTGGTATTTTGGACAGCTATTTTATCTAAGAGAAATTCCCAAAACATAGCCTGTGGGGGGGATTTGAGGACTGAGGTTGAGAACCACTGCACTACACAATCCAGAATCCATAAATGGAGCAGCCAGGCATGTACTGGCCATTGAGACTACAGGGAGGTTCCCGGTGGGTTGATGGCTCAGCGGGCCAGTTTCGGTGACAGCCTGTCAAAGTAATGGCTGCGCGGCCCATAAATTTGAGCAGCGATTTACTGCCTAAAGGAGAAATAAAGTAGAACGGCTTGAGTGGCAATCAAGGTTGGCTGGCTGGCCCTGGGAGCAGCTGTGCATAAAAAACAATCTTCTAGCTCTTCTAGCTTTCATTTTGAAAGCGTTACCAAACAAGATAAAACTCGAAGATGGTCTATGCATACTGTTATTATAACTGTTAATGCTGAAGGAAAAATAAAAACTTTTGAAAAAAAAAAAGATAAAACTAGAAGCTCATTGGTTGCCATGTATAGCTGCTTCAGATTCTGGCTGCTCCAGTTTTGAGAATTTTTCCCATAAAATGTGTTGTGTTACCATTGCAGTAAAACCTACATTGCTGAGTTATGCCCCGTACACACCATCACTTTATGTGATGAAAAAAAAACGACACTTTCTGTGAAGTAAAAAACGACGTTTTTGAAACTTCAATTTTCAAAGACGAAGTTGCCTACACACCATCGTTTTCTCACAATGATCTTGCAAAGTGAGGTTACGTTCCACCACGTTTTACCATTGAAGCTTGCTTCATAAGTAGTTTCTGGGCATGCGTGGATGAAAAAACGTCTTAGAAAACGACGTTTTTTGCTACACACGGTCAATTTCTGTGAAGTAAAAAGTGCACTTTTGAAAAACGACACATAAAATTGAAGCATGCTTCAATTTTTTTTGGTCGTTTTTTACAAGACATAAAACGACGTTTTCCCACACACACGGTCAATTAAAGTGACGTTTTTAAAAACGTCATTTTTTTTCATCACATAAAGTGATGGTGTGTACGCGGCATAAGAATATTGGTCTGAAGAAGGCCTAAGGGCTAGGATTAGGTTACTTTTACGTAACCTAATCCTAGCGACCTCCCTTTCCATGCTAACTAAACACCCTTGCACTTATCTTGGAAGCAATGCAGTCCTGAAGTCTGCACCATATTAGATGATACTTAGTCACAGAAGCCTCCCTGCATGCTTATAAGTAGGCACTTTGTATCTGGACCTATAAAGAGCACCTTTTTGCACTGTGACAAGTGCCTATCACCCAGCACCCCTATGTCTGCACCTCTGACTCCGACCCTTTCTATGTCCCACCCGTGCAACTCTGCCACTGCATATTCCACCATTGCTCCACATTGTCACTTCTGCGGGGAAATACAAAGTTTAGAAGAGTCTGAGCTTGGAGTTTCTGGTGACACCACTTCCTCCCCAGTGAAGCCAATATAAGCCAGTCAGCCCTCTCACATCTGGAGGCTATGAGCACATTGTGTGTGTTCCTGGGGAAAGGGATAGGAAGAGGAATGCCAAACATTGAGATGCCCACCACCTGTATTACTATGGAACCCTTCCAATGCAGCAATTGGAACGGTTCCAGTAGTCCAACATTCAGATGTATTCCTTATTTCTTTTACATTCAAGGCAAGTATTTTGTTTGAAATACAACACTACAATTTATCATCCTCCCTTCTAAATGTTTTAACCAGATGTATTGGTATTATTTTGAACATGCAATCTCTATATCAGACTGAAATTAAAACTCCATTTATTTCCTGCGTTCTTATTTTACACCAACTATAGAATTTCCAAACATGGCATGTTTACGTACTTACAGGATTATGGGGATTGTTGATGTCTGCATTTACAGGTTGACTACACACTAAAATTGTCACCCCTAGTACAATCATCAAGCTGTACAGAAACCTTTCCACAAGTTCAGATGTTGTGCAACCTCACTTGAGTGACAGCACTAATCATGCTGGTGCACCCTCATGGCATAGTTTGTGAATATATCAGATAAGTGGCCTGTTATGTTTTTCTGCTGAAATCCGGACACTTCTGGATGTGAGTGTTATTTATAGACAAGTTGCAATAATGGTGTCATTTGGCCATTCTGGGTTACATTTGTATAGAATGAAGAATTGTTTTAGTTATTAAGAAGCCGAAGTTTGAGTCCATTTTTTTTTTAGGAAATATAAGAACTGCTATTGCTGACTTGGTAAAAAGGCAAGGTTGGGTTTGTCATCTCTACACTTCTCTCACTACATAATATGTCACCAGATGAAGCATACAGTCAGTGAAAAGTCAAAACATCTGATCTTCATATTTGCACCCGCTTCAGTGACTCTTTAAGTGGACAAGGATGACCGTGCAAGAGCACACATTTTAAAAAGAGCAATGGCATATGAACTATTACTAAATTTTTATGTTCCTATTCATTTGGAACTCTTTTTACTGTATTGTATTGCAATGGGTAAGGACTTAAAATCTGATTGCGGCTGGGGGAGTGGAGCCGTAACTTTGTATTTAGTGTTTATAACCTGTCTGAAGTTCTGTTTGCGGCCAGTGGGAATTTTCCAAAAATGTGTCTGTGGCCATGGGAAACAGTAGTTGGTCACAGCATAGTCTGTAGAATGCTGACCTAATGGCTTTGCATGCAGCAGAGGATAGATACAGCTGTCTATACACATCCCCTTGGTAACCAACAACATGTATAAACATTTTTGTTGTCTAATGCCCCATACACATGATCGGAATTTCCGTCGGGATAAACTCCGACGGATTTTTCTGACGGAATTCCGTTCAACCTGTCTTGCATACACATTGTCACACCAAATTCCGACCGTCCAAAACACAGTGACGTACAACACTACGGCGAGCCGAGAAAAATGAAGTTCAATGCTTCCGAGCATGCGTCGATTTGATTCTGAGCATGCGTGTTTTTTTCTCCGTCGGTTCCATACAGACGACCGGAATTTGCGATGGAAATTTTTTTCATCAGAAAAAAAGAGAACATGTTCTCTTTCTAAGTCCGTCGGAATTTCCGATGTAAAAAATCAGATGGGGCACACACACGGTCGGAATATCCGATGAAAAAATTCCGGCTGACTTTTTTCATCGGAAATTCCGATCGTGTGTACAAGGCATAAGTGTTTTGTTCAAGAGCCTTAACTAAGGGGAAATAAGAGATAACTATGACTATATGCAGAAATGTAAAATATATTAATCTTCCAGCAAATAGGTTTGAAGGGCAATGGTCTGAAAATAGTCAAATAAAAATGAACAGGTGTGCTGGAAATCTGGCACTATTTGCTGCTTCTACTTACCACCAACCCACTTACCCCTAACTTATTTGCCTGCCCGAGCTTTATAAATGACCTGGTGGACAGCATGATGGAACATATGGCTTTTCCCCTGGCTCCCACAGTGCAGCACTGGGTACTTGGGGGACTGATTTCCACCCCAGGGTGAAATGACAGGGTGCTAAGCGTATGGCACCATGGCCTGCCTGCTTCTACTTAAAGGATATGTAAATGTTTGTTTAAAACAAAAAACAAACATGGGATACTTACCTCTCGATATCGCAATCAACGTTTTCACGTGTAGGCACTCTGACACATGCAAAAAATAAATAAATATATATATATATATATATATATATATATATATATATATATATATATATTTTTTTTTTTCATCACATAGACAGGACAAAAAGTCCCCTATGTGATGATTTTTAGATGACAGGTTCTCTTTATTGAGCTATACAGGGTCTAAAAGACCCTGCATGTCTCCCCTGTATTCCACTGAATGTTTTGCAATGCAGATTGCATTGCAAAACATCCTACACCGGAAAAGCGAGCCGGGGACACCGAGAACGTTACCCAGAAGTGACGTCAGAGACGTCGCTTTCCGGGTCACTGCAAGAAGGGGAGGAGTGCGGATGTGTATCCGCTCTTCTCCTTCCCCTCTACCCGCCGGCGCCCGCTATGACTGTCTCGCACCCACCGAACCTGGTGGCGAAAGGATTAATGGATAGAATGCATTAAGGTGAAACACCTTGCGGGTTTACAACCCCTTTAAAGTGGTTGTAAAACCCTTCCATATACCCAGTGAAGTGACTGGTCTCAGGTGATAAACAGAGATTAAACAAATCCTCCTACATAAGTTGTATCCGTCTATCTGCAGCCGTCTCTTGTCTACAGCCATTCAAAATGCTTAATTATAAATTGTCTGAGGCCCCGTACACACGACAGAGTTTCTCGGCAGAATTCACCGAGAAACTCGGTCAAAACCCGGATTCTGCCGAGAAACTCTGTCGTCTGTACAGTTTTTGCTCGATGGAGCCGCCGAGGAGCTCGACGAGAAAATAGAGAACATGTTCTCTATTTTCTCGTTGTTCTATGGCCCCGTACACACGGCCGAGGAACTCGACGTGCCAAGCACGTCGAGTTCCTCGTCGAGTTCTGGGATGAAGCCGCCGAGGAGCTCGGCGGGCCGCCTTCTCCCATAGAACAACGAGAAAATAGAGAACATGTTCTCTATTTTCTCGTCGAGCTCCTCCGCGGCTCCATCGAGCCAAAACTGTACAGACGACAGAGTTTCTCGGCAGAATCCGGGTTTTGACCGAGTTTCTCGGTGAATTCTGCCGAGAAACTCTGTCGTGTGTACGGGGCCTATGGGAGAAGGCGGCCCGCCGAGCTCCTCGGCGGCTTCATCCCAGAACTCGACGAGGAACTCGACGTGCTTGGCACGTCGAGTTCCTCGGCCGTGTGTACGGGGCCTGAGAGTGTCAGGAAAACTTGTCAGAAGAGATTCATGCTGATAGCAGAGGAATGAAGCAGCGGACATTTATTGCTCTTAAGTTAGACAAATACACGCTATACAGGGATATGCTTTGTTCATATATCATGTCAGGTTTACAACCACTTTAAATAAGACCACCCACCACCTCGATCAGCTGCTGCAGTTCTGACAACAAACTCTGCACTTTCTGCTATGGACAATATGTATACTCCCTCAATTTAAAGTTCCACCCAATTTTTGAAGTCCCCCCCCCGTTTCTGGTCACATTGCTATTAATTATCGGAATGTGTTTTGACGGCTTATTACCTTTTTTTTTGGCCCAAGACAGATGCAGTTCCGCTGTACCTTGTCGCGGCAAGGTATGTCATATCCGGCCACCCACTGGCTCCTGGAATATAAGTGTCATCAGACCCAGGAGTCAATGATCAGACCCCACAATACGGGTGTGCCACGCTTTGTATGCAATGCGCATGCGTGAGATCGGGAGGTGCATGCTGGGTAGCCAGCAGCACCATATCCCAGGAAGGAGTGGGCTCAAGATAGGAGCACGCTTGCTAAGAAGGTGACGATAAGTATTTTGCAGAGCTGTCTAACAAAATGGACTTTGTTCACTATATATGCCGAAATGTATAATAGAAAATGCGACCATGGTGGGTTTTTTTTCTTTTTTTTTTAAAAGGCTGGAAATTCGCTTTAAGATTCAATCTTATAAATACTGTATGTCAAAGCCATACATTTTTTTTTTTTGGGGGGGGGGGGGATGTATATAAAAAAGTAGAAACAAAACATCAGGCAGGAACATGATGGCATAGTGGAAAATAATGGTGATTTCTGCAAAAATAAAAAGCCAGCAAAAAAAGAAGAACCTCTATTTTCTCTTATTTTTAATGAGGTACGAGTTGTTTCCAAGAGCTGCTGTATTAGCACTATATAATCATCAAGTTTGTTTGGATAAACTAAGAGGCCAGTCCAGATTCCTTTCCTCTCATGTGTTTCTGTGACAGAACAATTGAGCTTAGCAGCTGGGTGATATGTGAGGCCTTGCCATGATGATCCATCATTGCTAAGAAAAGGGAAATGGCAAAACAACACGCCCACACTGCTCTCGGATAAGCCTGACTTGGGCTCTTAGCCATGGCACAGTTCTGCTGTTTGTCTTTGATTGGCTGCTTCACAACACACCTCTGGAATGTCTCTTCTGAATACAGCAGACTATATGTATACATACAAGTACATGGAGTGGGAAGCTGAACATAACTCGCATGCATTAAAATAGACATTAAAGTGGATAGGGGGAGCAAACGTGGCACACTGCAGAAAGTGGTGGGCTTTAGGGGTTTTGAAAATAAGGCTTGGATCTGTGTAAACTGTCACCAACCACTTGTCTTGGACAATTTGTCACATTTGTTGCCAAGGAGTGTTTCCAGGCAGACTAGCATGTTTTCAGAAAAGCTGCTATTTAAAAAGACCATCATACCAAATACTAGTTCTGATTATTATTATTATTAGAGAGACTAATCTGGAAGAGACTGTACTGCCTTGTTACCTCGTGGGGGTTTAGGCTGCATTCACACAACAGCGTTTTTAATTGCAGGCAGATCTGCCTGTGATTTGACAGCGTTGATGTGTGAATGACAATACGCGGAACACGCATTTGAGATGCCATTCGTTTGAATGACACCTCAAATCGCGGTACGGTTCTGACGCGATTGTCAAGTAATAAAACGCGCTGCAATCCCGGCAACCCGCATCGTGGCACGCATGTCGCCCCAAAGTATCTTCTGAACAATTTTTGGGCGACGTGTCCCACGATTGCAGCACGTTTTATCGCGTGACAATCGTGGCAGACCCGCACTGCGATTTGAGGTGGCGTTCAAATGAATGGCATCTCAAATGCGAGTTACGCATATTGTCATTCGTACATCAGCACTGTCAAATCACGGGCAGATCCGCGGCAGACTATGCAGCCTTGCGCTGGGTATTATTTTTTGTCACTCTCCTATGGATATCAGGAGTGCAGTTTGTTCTGTACTCGTGTGATCCATTTTCAGCCAACAACCCCTAACTGATGAGCTATAGAGTTTTTTTAAAGGGTAACTCCACTTTCACGGGAAAAAAATTGCATGTAATAAAAAATAAGAATATAGCGTATACAATTGTGACACAAGTCATATTGTAATTGAATGTTATTAAAAAAATACCTTTCCTTCATTCTGCAGCTCTGTAATTTTCTGAAAAATGCAATGCAATAGGGCTACCTGCAGGTGTTCTGTACAAAGAGTGTATACAGGACGCCCCCCAGAAACATAATTTTCTGCTTGTGTGATTGGCTCACTGATTTTCCCAGAAGTCTGCACTAAGATACTAATCAGATTTTGGGTATCTCCTGCAACATAAGAGTCATTTGTGGTGAGGGATTGCAGACCCAGCGGTTTTCCTCATTAGAGCTCTGCAGGTGCACCAGCTGATCGATAATTATGAAACCACTCCCATTAGACCCACCTGCACATTGACACAGAGAAACACACAGGGATTTCTTGTAGTTTTACATCCTTGTAATGTACATAGATCATCCAGAGGGGGATTTTGTTTTCTCAATTGAGGCCCAGATTCACAACCGAGATACGACGGCGTATCTCCAGATACACCGTCGTATCTCTGAGTTGCGCCGTCGTATCTAAGCGCCTGATTCTTAGAATCAGTTACGCATAGATATCCATTAGATCCGACAGGCGTAAGTCTCTTACGCCGTCGGATCTTAATTTTTTTTTGTCTGCTAGGTGGCGCTTCCGTCAAATTCCGCGTCCAGTATGCAAATTAGCTAGATACGCGAATTCCCGAACGTACGCGTGGCCGACGCAGTAAAGTTACGATGTTTCCCGGCGTAAAGTTGCCCCTGCTATATGAGGCGCAGCCAATGTTAAGTATGGCCGTCGTTCCCGCGTCGAAATTTGAAAAAGTTACATCGTTTGCGTAAGTCGTCCGTGAATGGGGCTGGACGTCATTTACGTTCACGTCGAAACCAATTACGTCCTTGCGGCGTACTTTGGAGCAATGCACACTGGGAAATTCCACGGACGGCACATGCGCCGTTCCGAAAAATCACGTCGGGTCACAGTAGTTTTGCATAAAACACGCCCCCCTGATCCAAATTTGAATTAGGCGGGCTTACGCCGGCCGATTTATGCTACGCTGCCGCAACTTACGGAGCAAGTGCTTCGAGAATACAGCACTTGCCCGTGTAAGTTGCGAAAGGCGTAACGTAAATCAGATACGTTACGGCAGCACAATTTTACGCGGCTCTACGTGAATCTGCCCCTGAGTTCTCAGTGGAGTTACACTTTAACTAGTTCCCGACCCCCGCATGTACATATACGTCCACAATATGGCACGTACAGGCACATGGGCGTACATGTACATCCTTGCCTATTAGCGGGTGGGGGGTCCGATCGGGACCCCCCCCGCTACATGCGGAGGTCGGGTCCGCTCGGGGAGCGATCCGGGACCACGGCGCAGCTATTTGTTTATAGCCGCTCCGTCGCGATCGCTCCCCGGAGCTGAAGAACGGGGAGAGCCGTATGTAAACACGGCTTCCCCGTGCTTCACTATGGCGGCGCATCGATCGTGTCATCCCCTTTATAGGGAGACACAATCGATGACGTCATTCCTACAGCCACACCCCCCTACAGTTGTAAACACACACTAGGTGCACCCTAACTCCTACAGCGCCACCTGTGGTTAACTCCCAAACTGCAACTGTCATTTTCACAATAAAGAATGCAATTTAAATGCATTTTTTGCTGTGAAAATGACAATGGTCCCAAAAATGTGTCAAAATTGTCCGAAGTGTCCGCCATAATGTCGCAGTCACGAAAAAAATTGCTGATCGCCGCCATTAGTAGTAAAAAAAAAAAAATTTATAAAAATGCAATAAAACTATCCCCTATTTTGTAAACGCTATAAATTTTGCGCAAACCAATCGATAAACGCTTATTGCGATTTTTTTTACTAAAAATAGGTAGAAGAATACGTATCGGCCTAAACTGAGGAAAAAAAATGTTTTTATATATGTTTTTGGGGGATATTTATTACAGCAAAAAGTAAAAAATATTGCATTTTTTTCAAAATTGTCGCTCTATTTTTGTTTATAAGGCAAAAACTAAAAACCGCAGATGTGATCAAATACCACCAAAAGAAAGCTCTATTTGTGGGGAAAAAAGGACGCCAATTTTGTTTGGGAGCCACGTCGCACGACCGCGCAATTGTCTGTTAAAGCGACGTAGTCCCGAACTGTAAAAACACCTTGGGTCTTTAGGCTGCATATTGGTCCGGGGCTTAACTGGTTAAAGCATCCCCTACGGGCAGCTTTGGGTGTCATAGGTTGTCACCATTTCCCCACAAACATTTGCACACATTTTTAAAGTTTCAAAATGTGTTTTTGTTTACTTGACAGAGCATATCACATGCGGCACCATGGCAACTGCAGAGCTAAAAAGAGGCTAAGATGGCACCTTCCTCAGCTGTAAAGCATAGGATGGTTTAGTTTGGTTTTAGGAACAGTCAGCAGTGAATAAACACATTTACTTGTGCAGGTTATTTCGGACAGGTTGTTCCACCAGACCTGCCCTCAAAGCTTTGTGACGTTTTGGAAGCAGTTTGCTGGCTTCTTGTTAGGATAGTTGTTTTTCATTTGTCATGTCTGACTCATGAAATTCAAGGAAGACAGCAGTGTACATCGTTGCATGTGTTTTTGTTTGCCTTTAATGATAGGTTAGTGATATTGTACTTTGTGTACCTTCAGAAACCAAGTTTATATTAAAATGCAAAGGGAGGAAAATGTATCTCTTTGATTTACAGAATTAACTGTCGTCTTCCCTAAAGGTTACCAGTATTTTAAAGCAGAACTTTACCCATAACAACTCGATAAAAAACATTATGTTCTTTAGCAAGGAACATACATTTCACATTAATAATTATTCTACCAAAATTAGCATGGGCCGTAAATTGCAGCATTGCTCCGGTTTCTTCTTGCTGGAGGCTGCCATTTTGCTGAAGCCTGGAGCCCCTGAACAGCAGTAAATCATAAAGCTGAACTAAATCCATTCCATCCGTTCCAAAAAACTGTTATGCCGCATACAGACGGTCATTTTTTGTGATGGAAAAAAAATGACGTTTAAAGTGATGAAAAAAAACGACATTTTTGAAACTTCATTTTCAAAAACGATGTAGCATACAAACCATCATTTTGAAAAATGATGAACAAAGTGACGGCACTCTAAAGGGGAAGTTCTATTCGCCTTGAGGCTGCTTTTAGCTGGTTACTTGTTAGTAAAAGATGATTCGTGCTTTTTTTTCTGTTACAGCGTGATGAATGTGCTTACTCCATTATGAATGGTAGTTTTACCTCCCGTCTCAAAACTTGCTTCTGGGCATGTGCGGGTTTAAAAACGTCGTTTTGCCCACACACTATCATTTTCATTGACACAAAAAATGACATTTTGAAAAACGACACAAAAAATTCGAGCATGTTCGATTTTTTTTTTTGTCATTTTTCAGAAGACATAAAATGACATTTTGCCCACACACGATCATTTTAAATGACATTTTTAAAAATGTCATTTTATTTCATCACAAAAAATGACCGTCTGTATGCGGCATTACATTCCTGGAATGCCAGGATTGCTAACTGTCACATATGCAAGGCAGGCTTGACAAGAATCACATCGAGAAAAACGTTGTTTTTTTCCATGAAATTAAAAACCGTCATGTGTACGCGGCATAATGTTTCTGTTTCTGAGAAACCACCCATATGTTGCTACCATATTTTAAAATTGTCCAAGGTATTGTATGTCTAACATAGCTTTTACTCTAGTAACCTTGTAAACCTTTGCCCTTAGGCATCAGTCATAACTTCAGCTTGAACGCTCAACACTTAAAAACACACTGTAAACAACAATTTTTTTTTCTTATAGCCAAGTCATTACTAAGCCTCGGTTTATGTGTGTGGGCTGTGGGCTGCATGCAGGACAGTCCATTAATTTCAATGGGCTGCCCTACCTGTACTATAATAATAGGTGTCCGTGTGTCTGTGTAACGTAAAAAATCGGTCGATCTGTACCTATTTAAGCACAGCTCTCGGTGCTCAGCTGACTGTCAGCTCTCTCGCTCCTCTCTCCCCCTCCTCCCCTGCTGACGTTAGCGGGAGGGCTCGGCCCCGCCCACTGGATCTGTGAGCGGTAGAGAGAAGCGACCTCTCAAGTCTGCTGAGAGCCGGGAGTCGAGTTTATATAGGTACAGATCGGTAGATTTTTTACATTACACAGACACAGGGACACTTATTATTATGGTACAGAGGGGATTACATGATTTTGTAGAAGTGGGTTAAAAACCACTTTAGTAAACAAAAGGTTGGGGCTTGTTTACACTTGCTTCAAAATGCTTTTGAACATGATTTTTTAAAGCGCTCTGAATGCCAATCAAAGCACCTGTCACTAAATAAAATGGTTAGCTTACACTCCTGTTTACACATTTCATTTGCTTCAAAAATTATACCCCATGTCGCTTTCTTGGTGCTATAGAAGTCTCCGACAAAGCTCGCTTACAACTCCTGCAGCTTTTGAGAGTCTATTATTTAGCTTTAGCTTCACTTTGTTTTGTATCTATTGCAGGTATGAGATATCCCAGCATGCACTGTTAAACCACCATGCGAACCAGAAAGACATCATCAGCCAGATCACTTCCAATTCATGTGCATATTCTGAGAGTGTCTGGTGCAGACGTCACATCTGGTGTGTAGTATGGAGCAGCAGGAAGGTGAATGGAGCCTGGACTGGAGCGGAGTAACTAGCAGACAACACACGTGGTGTGCAACATGGGAACGCTATAGCAGAAGGTAAGCAGGGACCAAAGAAAGAGGACTGAGCGGCAGAGGGTTAAGAAAGCTGGGGGACAGCAGCAGGAGAAACTAGCAATTTCACACATGGTGTACAGTGTGAAAGCATAATAGTGGAAGGTGAGGAGAGGAGGATCAGCAAACAAGAGGATCTGCAGAGCTGGGGCTTACTACTGAGCAATGGGATCAGCAGAGCTGGGGGTTACTACTGAGCGGGAGATCAGCAGAGCTGGGGGTTACTACTGAGTGGAAGATTAGCAGAGCTGGGGGTTACTACTGAGTGGGAGATCAGCAGAGCTGGGGGTTACTACTGAGCGGGAGATCAGCAGAGCTGGGGGTTACTACTGAGCGGGAGATCAGCAGAGCTGGGGGTTACTACTGAGTGGTGCTTCAGCAGTTGGGGGTACTACTGAGCAGGGGATCTGCTGAACGGGGTACTATTAAGCTCTAGATCTTCTGAATGAGGGTAACCGGGGTACTAATGAGCTGGGGATCTGCTGAGTGGGGGAATTACTGAGCAGGGGTTCTACTTCTCCCTTTAAAACAAATAGAACATCAACACACACAGGGAACTTGCCAAGCTTTAGTAAAGCTTCTAAAAAGCACTACCAAAGCATCACCGAAGCACCAAAAAAGCATGTTGAAGCAGTAGGCTCTTTAATGTGTGTTAAAGTTGAAGCAAGTATAAATGCTTCCTTAGAGCTCTATATTTTGTACTGTATATGTAGCCTTATGCCGCGTACACACGATCATTTTTCGGGTTGTAAAAAAACAACGTTTTTCAGGCTCTAGAAAAAACGATAAAAAAAAAAAAAAAAAGTTGTAGCAAAGCGTGGTGACGTACAACACGTAGGACGGCACTATAAAGGGGAAGTTCCATGCGGATGGCACCACCCTTTGGACTGCTTTAGCTGATTTTGTGTTAGTAAAAGACGATTCGCGCTTTTCTGTCTGTTACAGCGTGATGAATGTGCTTACTCCATTACTAATGGTAGTTTTACCAGAACGATCGCTCCCGTCTCATAACTTGCTTCTGAGCATGCGTGTGTTTTTCACGTCGTTAAAGCCCACACAGACCATTTTTTACAACCCGAAAAACCACAACGTATAAAACGTTGTGAAAAAATAGAGCATGTTCGGAAAAAAAAATTGCCCGTTTTTCAGAACCTGAAAAATGCTCTGAAGCCCACACACGATCGTTTTAAATAACATTTTTAAAAACCGTTGTTTTTTACAACCCGAAAAATGATCGTGTGTACGCGACATTACAATTACAGCTATTGGCAAGGGGGGTCATATGGGATTTAAGGTGCAAAACAATGTGATTTGAATTTGGCAAGTGATAGCACAAGAAGGGATTATGTCTCTGGATCCTGGAAGGGGCAGGATAGATATGGTATGTAGTTTTTCTATATAAAACCGTTCAAATTTAAAAAGTTTAATAATGATCCTGAGGTTCTGTCTACAACTCTTTTGATTCTAGCTGGAATGTTAGTATAGGAAGCCAACAGCTTCACAATCTTTCATTTGATTTCATCAGTTCCAGTTGTGCTACAGCCAAGCACAGTGGTTATTGAAAGTGAGCAAACAAAACGTTTTCACTGGAAGCTACGGATTCCAAAATCAACTCTTTGTTGGTGTGCTTTTCAGAATTCTTCAGCTTCATGACACTCTTTTACCTGAAGTTGGTTGTGGTACCAGACTCGTGTCCAGAATTGTGTTTGTGTCACAAGCTTTAATATTTCTACCAAAGGATTCTGAAAGTTTCCAGAAAAAATACTCTGCAGACTGAAGCTGTTACAGTTACAGCAGAGGTATTTAAGAGTAAATAATGAGTTATGTTTGACCTTAGCTAGTGAATAACCCATCCTACAGTTTCCCATTTGAGAGCTTAGGGCCAGATTCTCAAAAGAGATACGACGGCGTATCTCCAGATACGCCGTCGTATCTCTGAGTTGCGCCGTCGTATCTATGCGCCTGATTTTTAGAATCAGTTACGCATAGATTTCCCTTAGATCCGACAAGTCTCTTACGCCGTCGGATCGTAACGGCATATTTACGCTGGCCGCTAGGGGCGTGTACGCTGATTTACGCGTCAAAATATGTAAATCAGCTAGATACGCGAATTCACGAACGTACGCCCGGCCAACGCAGTACAGTTACGCCGTTTACGTCCGGCTTTTCCCGGCGTAAAGTTACCCCTGCTATATGGTGGCGTAAGTGCGGCGTACCAATGTTAAGTATGGCCGTCGTTCCCGCGTTGAAATTTGAAAATTTTACATTGTTTGCGTAACTCGTCCGTGAATGGGGCTGGACGTAATTTACGTTCACGTCAAAACCAATACGTCCTTGCGGCGTATTAGGAGCAATGCACACTGGGAGATTTCCACGGACGGCGCATGCGCCGTTCGTGAAAAACGTCAATCATGTCGGGTCACAGAACATTAACATAAAACACGCCCCCCTGTCCCACATTTGAATTAGGTGGCCATACGCCGGCCGATTTACGCTACGCCGCTGCAACTTACGGAGCAAGTGCTTTGAGAATACAGCACTTCCCCGTCTAAGCTGTGGTGGCGTAACGTAAATCGGATACGTTACGCCCGCGCAAAGATACGCAAATGTACGAGAATCTGGCCCTTAGTTCTTGCTCTTGGTAGCATCAGTGTATATATTTTTTGTATATAGTCTCTTGTATTTCCATCAAATAGATCATTTTGTTGTAATATTTGCTTTCACTTTGGTAACATGGCATGATTTATTTACCTTTTTTGCAATGAATACATATATGTAGATTGTGAATCCTTTCTACACCCAAACCACTTACACTATTTTACCAAAAGTATTGGAACACCTGCCTTTACACGCACATGAAATTTATTGGCATCCCAGTCTTAGTCCGTATTGAGTTGGCCTATCCTTTGCAACTATAACAGCTTCTACTCTTCTAAAATGGCTGTCCACAAGATTTAGGAGTGTGCCTATGGGAATGTTTGACCATTCTTTCAAAAGTGCATGTGTGAGGTCAGGTGCTGATGTGGATGAGAAGGCCTGGCTCGCAGTCTCCATTTTAATTCATCCCAAAGATGTTTTATCAGGTTGAGGTCAGGACTCTGTTCAAGCCAGTCAAGTTCCTCCACCCCAAACTCGCTCATACGTG
The DNA here is from genome assembly GCF_905171775.1 of Rana temporaria. Lineage (NCBI taxonomy): Eukaryota > Metazoa > Chordata > Amphibia > Anura > Ranidae > Rana > Rana temporaria. The sequence continues at coordinate 263,567,221 of NC_053492.1, read as the reverse complement.
TCTTTATGGACCTTTCTGTGTGCACTGGTCCAAATCATTTGGTGGAGGGGGGATTATGGTGTGTGGTTGTTTTTTAGGGGTTGGACTTGGCCCCTTAATTCCAGTCAAGAGAACTCTTAAGGAGTCAGCATACCAAGACATTTTGGGCAATTTCATACAGTTGGGGATGGGACCTTTCTGTTCCAACATGACTGCGCACCAGTGCACAAAGCAAGGTCCATGGGGGAACTTGACTGGCCTTCACAGAGTCCTGACATCTAACCGATAGAACACCTTGGGATTAATTAGAGCGGAGACTGCGAGCCAGACCTTCTCGTCTACATCAGTGCTTGACCTCGCAAATGCACTTCTGGAAGAATGGTCAAACATTCCCATAGACACGCTCCTAAACCTTGTGGACAGTCTTCCCAGAAGAGTTGAAGCTGTTATAGCAGCAAAGGGTGGGCCAATTCAATATTGAACACTACGGACCAAGACTGGGATGCCATTAAAGTTCATGTGCGTGTAAAGGCAGGTGTTCCAAAAAAATCGGATCTGTTGCTATATAAGCTCAGCTCCCCCGGGACTCAGCAGACTTGTCTCCAAAATTGACAATAGAAGATTGGAAAAATGTTGCCTGAGCATCATTTAAATGCCACTGCCTACCTGGGTATTGTTACTGACCCTGTCCATCCATTTATGACAGATAATGCACCATGTCACAAAGCTAAAATCATCTCAAACTGGTTTCTTGAACATGACAATGACGTCACTGTCCAATGGCCTCCACAGTCACCAGATCTCAATCTGAACATTCTGACAGAATTTTTTTTATAACCAGATCTGCACAAATTCATAGGATTTGGCTATTATAATTTGTAAAATAAAGGTGTCTGAAAAAAAAAAACTTTTCCTGCAGCAAACAGTCAAATTCTCTCTTTCATTCTCTAATACTGTATAAAGCGTAACTTTACCGATAACAACTTGATAAAAATGAATGTACTTTAGCAGACGGAGCGATTTTCCTTCATGCAACCACAGGTTTTTTAACCTTTAAAACAGAGTTCCACCCAAAAGTGGAACTTCCGCTTATTTGTCTTCTCCCCCCTCTGGTGCACCTTTCGGAGGGGGGGCAGATACCTGTCCTTGACAGTTGCCCTTCCCCACTGGGAGTCTGGGCCATGGTAAATTGCATCAGTGGCTCAGCTCCCTCCTCCTTCCCCCACCGCTGGACCAATAGGAGAGCACAGCAGTGCCTTACGCATGCGCAGTAGGGACCCGGCCTGAAGCCGTAATGCTGCTCTGCCGAGTTCCATTTCCGGCAATGGCCAGCGGCAGCAGTGCCAACATTGCTGGACTCCAGTACAGGTAAGTGTCCTATTAAAAATCATCAGCTGCAGTATGTGTAGCTGCTGGCTTTTTAATTTTTGCAGCGGTGGGCGGACCTCCGCTTTAATGTAGAAAATGCAAAATATAGATAAAAAAAAAAATCTTTTTACCTTTAAAACCACTTTAAATGTGGCTGTGGTAAGGTACCTCTTGCAATTCACGTTGGCAGGTGTGCCTTAGTACTTGTGTTTATAAACCTTTTATAGGTTTGTAATTTGGAATATATAAAAAAGAAAAAGAAAAATGCTAATAAAATAAAAATATATACTATAAGTTTTACCATTTTTTTCACTGGCCTGTCAGATCGATCTTTTAATAGTGGAATATGAGATTGAGTAGAGGATGGTTCATTTCTGAAACACTGATTGGCTGTGGATCGATTAACCAGGACTCACCCTGCCCTCGCATTTCACAAACACAAGGCAAACCCTTCTATTTCATAACCAGCAATTGACATGAGCAGACGGAGTTCATATTATAAAGGTCATCTCTGTTCAGTGTTTACAACAAGATCTGAACAATAGAGCTTGATAAAAATTGTAACCAGCTTATCCAGAGCTTCTGCAAAGTAGGTTTTAGCCAAGCCCTTTGCGGGATCAGGGGCCAGAAGGGTCAATGATCTCGGATATTTAAACACACGTATACCACAGGTTGTAGAACCCTGCCCCAGTTTCGAGGAAAGTAGAATCATCTAAAAAAAAAAAAATCTTCTGCTCAGTTCTTGTTGGAATGTGTAAAAATATTCGAAAACAGAGGGCCCCCATTGAGACTATCAGTGGAATTCATAAAGAGTGTCTGAGACGATCTTTACAATTCCGACATGCCTCCTAAGGGATATTAAAGGCTTTTTTTTTTTTAACCACTTGCGGTACCTGCTGCTGGGCTCCTGCTGTGTGTGTTCACATTGGAAGCAGATCGCAGGCAGTGCGCCTGTGCTCCCCAGAAGTGTCAGATCACATACTAGGGTGGCCGTTCTGTACCAGATTATGTACCTAGTATGTGATCTGACACTTCTGGGGAGCACAGGCGCACTGCCCGTGACCTTCCTTCGCTGTGAACACACACACAGCGGGAGCCGCAAACTCAATGTCCACCGGCACCCACAGTACACAGTACTCCGGCAGAATGGACAATCTGCCTATGTAAACAAGGCAGATTGCCGTTCTGTATGGAGGGAAGCAATTGATCCTGTGTTCCTGCAAAGAAGGGACACTGATCTTTTGCCTTCCCTTAGTAAAAACAACTCCCCCACAATACACAAGCACTGGCTAGGAACACATTTAACCCTTTGAGTGCCCCTGATGTTAACCCCTCCCCACTGTTACTTTTGGCTCTGGGGAAGTAGGTTCGCCCTCGCAACGCGTAAGCCGTAGCTGTAATCTATGTCGTCTGGACACTCCGGCTGTTTGGTTCCAGTAGGAGACCTTTTGGAGGCATCTATCTCTTTGATGGATTGATGTTTATGCTTGTTTTTTACTTGGTTTGTGAATATTCATGACTTTTTATACAATTTTAATTAAACCTAGCCATTGGTAATGCACTAGGTCGGTGCGGCCTTCTTTTCCTTTTACATGTTAACCCCTTCCCAGCCAGTGTCATTGGTACTGTGAAGGTGCCTATTTTTTAGCACTGATTACTGTCACTGGTTCCCAAAAAGTGTCAGTTAGTGTCAGATTTGTCTGCCGCAATATCGCAGTCCCGCTAAAATCACTGATCGCTGCTATTACTAGTAAAAATAAATAAATAAAAATATCCCACAGTTTGTGGACACTATAACTTTTGCGCAAACCAATCAATATATGCTTATTGGGATTTTCTTTATCAAAAATATGTAGCAGAATACATATTGGCCTAAGAACTTTGATTTTTTTTTTACAGAATATGGTTTATAGCAGAAGGTAAAAATTTTTTTGTTAATAGCGCAAAAAATAAAAACCGCAAAGTTGATCAATTACCACCAAAATAAAGCGCTATTTGTGGGGGAAAAGGACATCAATTTTTTTGGGGTACAGTGTTGCAATTGTCAGTTAAAGTAACACAGTGCTGTGTCGCCCATAAAAATGGTCTGGTCAGGAAGGGGGTTAAAGTGGTTAAATAACAAACATGTTATACTCACCTGCTCTGTGCTATGGTTTTGCACAGAGCAGCCCAGATCCTCCTCTTCCTGAGTTCTCTGACGGCACTCCTGGCCCCTCCCTCTTGCCGAGCGCCCCCAGAGCAAGCAGCTTGCTTACTGCTCTTTGTGCCCATTCACACACAGAGCAGCGGCTCGGCCTGCCCTCTCTCTCTCTCTCTCCTCATTGTCACACTGGCTATGGTTGATAGCAGCGGTAGCCAATGGGAGTGAGAGTCCCCGGACAGCCGAGGCTCTCGTACACATTGCTTGATCACGATGGGGTTTTGGTAAGTAAAACAGAGAAGGTTTTCTTACCTTCATGTATAGAATGCATCAAGGCAAAAAAGCATGAGCCTTTAGAACTATTTTAAGTCCCCATTCACACTTGTGATAAGGGACAGACTACAAAAAATTACCTGATTCTCCCATCAACGCATTCGAGGTGGATGGGTGAATCACTCCCTTGAGATAATATATTTTGACAGTTGGGAGACTTCCCCCCTGTCAGAACAAACTGTTCATGGCTGCTGGCGGCACTGACGGTATTTATCCAACCATCGGTAGATCCTTTCTTTACAATCGGGTGTCCATGGACCAAAATTCAGCAGGTCCCTTCTGAGCCAGACAAAGTTTGATCCATGAATATATTAATATTTCTGACTGAGTCTCAAATAGCTGTAAAAATACAAAATGAGTTCCAATCCATCTATACTCTATCCAAAACTAGACTACAAGGCCCAGATCCAGAGAGAGAGTACGCCGGCGTATCTACTGATACGCCGGCGTACTTTCAAATTACCCGCGTCGTATCTTTAGTTTGAATCCTCAAACTAAGATACGACGGCATCTGGATTCGATCCGACAGGCGTACGGCTTCGTACGCCTTTGGATCGTAGATGCAATACTTCGGCGTCCGCTGGGTGGAGTTCGCGTTGTTTTCCGTGTCGGGTATGCAAATTAGCTTTTTCCGACGATCCACGAACGTACGCGCGGCCGTCGCATTCTCTTACGTCGTCTCTAGTCGGCTTTTTCCGGCGTATAGTTAAAGCTGGTATTTTGCGGCGTATAGTTAGATTTGCCATGTTAAGTATGGCCGTCGTTCCCGCGTCGAAATTTGAATTTTTTCTTTTTTATGCGTAAGTCGTCCGTGAATCGGGATGGACGTAAGTCACGTCTAAGTTTAAAAAATTACGTCGTTGCGACGTCATTTCGCACAATGCACGGCGGGAAATTTCGAAACGAAGCATGCGCAGTTCATTCGGCGCAGGGACGCGCTTCATTTAAATGAGTCACGCCCCCTAATCGCCAATTTGAATTCCGCCGCCAGAAATACACTACGCCGCCGTAACTTACGGCGCAAAATCTTTGAGGATTTGAAAGAACGCCAGGTAAGGTACGGCGGCGTAGCGTATCTCTGATACGCTGCGCCTATCCATTTCTATGTGGATCTGGCCCCAAGTTTTTAACTTGACGCATGCTTTGCTTTTTTTAATTTGATCTTGTAGCACTACTCACCCTCTTGATACGGCAATGCCACCCTTTGCATTCTCCATTACTGCTTGTTACCCCTCACTTCTATGTCGAATGTATAGCTTTTTCTGTGAGCCCATGCTGTCATGAACACACCAATACAAAAACATTCCCCTGCATACTTATCTGATCTGAGAGGTTGCCCTTTTTACTTTGTCTTGGAGCCATGGGAGTGAATTACCATGCCGGTCTGGGCTCACAATATGCCTGCCCTGAAAACATCATGAGCGGTGTACAGTGCAGTAGTAAGGAGCGCCAACCAGTGGAGAAAAAGAGGAAGGACCCCTAATTGTATTATACTGGTCAGAGGACAACTGGAATCAATTAGGTATCCATCGAGTTTAAGAGCTATGTTTGGGAAGGGAGGGGGTGGGAGGACTGGGTTACCCAAGGCTGGAAATGGGCTTTGAGCTATTTAAATGCTATTTTTCATAATGTAAACAAAAAAATATCCAGCTGAAGATAAATGACATACCTTGAAATGCACTTAGCATTACATCATAACATGTGGAGTGACCTTGCTGAATTTTTAATTTATCATACATTACAGAAAAATGTAGTAGGTGGAGAAACACGTCATGCTGTAGTAGGAAAAACGACGTGCTACAAGAGAAATAAGGGTTGGTGTGCGTACAAGGAAGGCATGTTCGCTATTATTGTTTTTATGTATCTCAAACTAACAACATGCAGAACAAATTGTTCCTTATAAGCAAGCCTTTTCTCTTTCATCTCTTAATTATTAATGACTGCTTTTCTGAGAGGGTAAAACTGTGGAAGCCCTGATTTGGCTGAAACAAGTATACTGGCAGTGATCACAGAGACTTGTTTTGAAAAGAAGCATTTTAGAATAGCTAATGAAGAGATCATCTAAGGTTAATTGTTTATGCAAAATATTGCTGACTGTTCCCAACGAAGTGAAAAAATGTTTGATTCCTTAGCTTGGTAAACATTAACGAATATGTTACCCCAACATTTCATATTCCTGATATGTCTGTTGTATCATGCATGTTAAACGTATCCTTTTCTCTTTGTATTTTAGCCAATGCTAGGCATGACAGCCCATCCATCTCAGTGTGGTCAGTTTTCTGGCTGTACTGGGAGAACAGCCTGCCTGTTCTCCAATTGTCAGACTTGTGCTGACACCCCCCTCCCCTGCACAGCCATTCACAGGGAAGATCAGTGTCCTGCTGTTTCTCCAGCCCCACCTTTATAAGTCCCTCATGCAACTAAGTAGAGTAGAAAGTGTGGGTCAGATTCAGAAAGAGATACGACGGTGTATCTCCTGATACGCCGTCGTATCTCTGAGTTCTGCCGGTCGTATCTATGCGACTGATTCAGAGAATCAGTTACGCATAGATATTCCTAAGATCCGACAGGTGTAAGTGTCTTACACCGTCGGATCTTAGGCTGCAACTCCAGGCCGGCCGCTAGGTGGCGTTTTGTTTTTTTTACGCGACGAATATGCAAATGAGGAGTTACGCTGATTCAGAAATGAACGACCGCCCGGGGCTTTTGTTTTTACGTTGTTTGTGTTCGGCTTTTTCCGGCGTATAGTTACCCCTGGGTCTATGAGGCGCAGCCATTGTTAAGTATGGGCGTCGTTCCCGCGCCGAGGTTTGAAATTTTTACGTCGTTTGCGTAAGTCGTTCGCAAATACGGATGGACGTAATTTACGTTCACGACGAAAGCATTGATGTCCTTGCGACGTCATTTAGAGCAATGCACACTGGGAGATTTTACGGACGGCGCATGCGCCGTTCAAGTAAAACGTAAAAAACGCGGGGTCAAGGGAAATTTAAATAAAACACGCCCCCTACATCCCCATTTGAATTACGCGGCCTTACGCCGCAACACATACGCTATGCCGCTCTAACTAAGAGCGCAAGTTCTTTGTGAATAAAGAACTTGCGCCCAAAGTTAGAGCGGCGTAACGTATCGGAGATACGTTACGCGGGCCGGACAGATACGCCAATGTATCTGAATCCGGCCCTGTGTTTGTATCATCACAGAGCAGGGTTGCCAACCTCCTACAGCAATGTTTACTGACAAAACATGGCAAATGTACTGGCGGAGCACTTTTTTTACTGACAACCTGAGAAATGACAGAACTCCTATTGAAAACTAACACAGTGAATATTTGAACAGTATAAACATCATATGGAAACACTGGCAATACCCATAACAAAGTAATTTGCTTGATATATACCTAAAAAGTCAACACAGCATGAAACGATCAGCCCCTGATATTTACTGGCAGTTGTAAAAAAATCCCATATTTTTACAAACTGCCAATAAATTTACTGGCGGTTGGCAACCCTGTCACAGAGTGGTACTATGGATATAAAATTATAAAGAAAGAGCCGTGTCCTAGTTATAATGGGATGCTAAAGAGGAATATTGAAATTGGACTTTATAGGCACCCTGATGACAAAATATATAAAAATTTGATTTCTTTATTACAAAAAATTTTTTTATTCATAACGCTGAGTGGTCCAGGAGCGGTGGAGGTTTTTACATGGATGTTCCCCCCCCCCATACGATGACCCTACATACCTATTTTACCACTAAAGGATATCAATGAAAGCCTAATTTCATCCTCTATACCTAACTACCATGAAGGTTTTAAGCTTGGCTATTTTGTCCTTATCCTGAGTTTGCCACAGTTTGCAATACCCATGAATCACTGACTGGGCCATCATGCCCATGCCTTAACTGGATTACCTCAATCAATGGTGATACATCCTTGTAGTCTCCACTGTATCCTGGATATCTGTCTTTTTTACATAATTTCTAACTAAATAAATCCTATTTGGTTAATACGATAATAAATACCTAAGATCCTGAAGAAGCGTCCTGACATGTAACATAGAGCTGAGCCACAGCACGCTACAACCATTCTACACCAAGCCTGTTGCAACTTTATTAATATGCCACATACAATGTTTTTTTGATCCATATACAGATTATTAACAATATTGGTGTATTTGGTGGTGTAATATTTACCATCTAGGCATTCTTGACTGGAAAATGTTTTTAGCAATGTCAACACTTTTTTTTTTTGTAAAATAAAAATAACATTTTTATATAATTTGTCATTGTGGTGCCTATTAAGTCCAATTTCAATATTCCTCTTTAGCATCTCCTTATGCAGCTAAGAACAGAGGTCAAGTGATCACTTATAAAAAAATAAAAGATAATAATAATTAAAAAAGGTATTTATATTATTTTTTAATATAACTCCACAAATGTTTCCCTTTCATGTCTATTTTAAGCTGAATGGATTGTTTCACAAGGTGAGGGTTCTCATATACTTTACCCCCTCACGTAATGCAAATATGCAGCCTTTGGCTTTAAGGGGCTGTACCGGGGTGATGCCTGCAACAGGTATCATATTTTAGAGCTGACGGTCGGCTTTCTTGTAATAAAAACCGATGCAGCTAATCAGCCACTCAGCTGTTATTACAAGCAAGAGGAGGGGACGTTCCCCCTCCCACTATCTTCTCGACTTGCCCGGGCTCTCCTGTCCCACTGGAGGACCCAAGCGACAAGCTGACACGTCCACTGGCTGGTCAGAGACCCGAACAATGCCGGAATTGGCTTTGATCAGGTCTCGGATCTAGTAACCCAGGAGCGATATTATGAGATCACTTCTGGTTAACTGGAGCCTTAAGGCCAAACTTGGCGTTTTGAATGCTTTTAAGCGCAAAGGAGGGATTTGTGGTCTTATAGACCTTAGATCCCTTCATAAAGAGTACCTGTCACTGCCTATTACTGCCACAAGGGATGTTTACATTTCTTGTGACAGCAATAAAATTGATCAAAATAAAAAAACTCTAAAAAAAAAAAAAGGAAAACATTTGTAAAATGCCCTATCCGGCCATGCTCACATGGAGAAGCGAACACATACTCAAGTCACGCCCGCGAATGTAAACAGTGTTCAAACCACACATGTGAGGTATCGCCGCGATCGTTACAGTGAAAACAATAATTAGCAAAATAGCACTAGACCTCCTCTGTAACTCTACACCAGTAACCGTTAAAATATTTTGAAGCGTTGCCTATGGAGATTTTTAAGTACCGTAGTTTGTCGCCATTCCACGAGTGTGCACAATTTTAAAGCATGACATGTTAGGTATCTATTTACTCGGCGTAACATAATTTTTCACATTATATAACGAAAATTGGGCTAACTTTGCTTAGGATCGAGCACGTCTGCCCCCATAGCAAATAGCTTGCTATGGTGGCAAACACAGAAGTGAAGGAGCCGAGAGCACCAGTGGGGATCCCCAGAAGAGGAAGATCAGGGCCACTCTGTGCAATACCAAATAAAAGCCTTTAGAACCACTTTAACACCTTCCCGTCGGATGTACACGTATACTGTATGTGGCCTCACAGAACCGGGTTTTCCGTGAGACCATATATTTACATACCTGTCTTTGTGCTGGAAATGTGCTGCAAAGGGCGTTCCCAGCACAGGGACCAGACTCTCACTGAGAGCCCCGGGTCCTGTACTAATGATCGGGAACCGGGGAGCACGATTATCGATCACCTGGTCACTGTAATAGCCTCTGATTTTCTATCACAGGGTACAGTAACTGTGCAGCCTGTCCCTGTGTTTTTTTCTCCTCTGAATGGAGAGAAAGATGCATTGTATTCTTTTCTCCTTGCTGGAGGAGAAAAATATAAACAAAATGAAATGTGTACGAACAAAGACATCGGATGGCTGCACTCCCACACACTGCAATACAGTTTTATTGAAAATACAAATGTCCATAAAAACAACTCAGCACAGACAGGCAGGGGGATAACAAGGTTAATGCGTTTCACACAGAATCTGTGCTTTATTAAAATGAAATTTGTGTGTTAAATATGTGTATTAATAAAAAATATTTAGATCAGGGTTTGATCTAGGTCAGTGCCAGTGTTAGATTCAAGGTCAAAGGTCAATGCCAGGGTCAATGTATTTTAGGTAGGATTAAAAAAGTATTTTAAAATTGTCAGTGTCAGTTCATGTCAGTATGTTTTAGGTAGGATAAAAAAAACAAAAAAAACATGCACTATTGTTTCGGGGCCCTACTATGGGTACTAAAAACAATTAACATACATGTATGTGGTATTATTGTGATCCTCAGGAACAGACACATTTTTATTTATTTTGGAATGTTCTTTGATCTTGGGTTATATTAATAGCAAGAAATAAACAGCTACATTTTAAAATGTTTTCCTTTGATAATAAATAAAAATCAGGAGATATCCATTACCATTTAGCACCAATTAAAATACCAATTTGTCCTGAAAAAAATCAAGGCATAATTCACCTAGTAGTTGCGATGATATGTTCAGTTTTACTAATGCATTGCAAAGTTGTGTTCAGGCATTAGGATTTGTTTTACCCTCGTCATGAAGGTGTTAGGTGTCCAAAAAAAAAGTGCTAAAAATAAATCATTACTTTATCTAGCATTGTGAACACAGTGGTTACCGGTGGACATCAATTAATCAGCAGAGGTGGCCCATCGGCAGCAAGCAACTACGCCCTCTAGGCGGAAGTGCAGAGTCATGTGTGTTTAAAAATGTAATGTATATATATATATATATATATATATATATATATATATATATATATATATATATATATATATATATATTTATATTTATATCTATCTATCTATCTATCTATCTATCTATCTATATATATATATATATATATATACACACACAAGTGATCCTGCACAAGCGGTCCTTAAGTGGTTAATTTACTAAATTGCGGAATTGTATAATCATGATGATTGATGAAATCATGCGGAAGCTATCCCATCCCTTTCATACCAGTTCTATTTCAGTTCATGATAAAACTACAAAAAAAGTGATCGAGTACAAGAGATTTTTGTTGAGTGATCACACAAAAATAAAATGATCTATGTACCCCGAACTTTATTATCAGCTCATAGTTTGCTTTTTAAGTTCACTCTGCCCTTTCTACAGTAGTCAGATGTAACTCTTCACCCGTTTTAGGAAAATAGTGGCACATTATATATTTGTGGTATATTTCAATATTTTATTACGTCTTTTTTTTTTTTATAGCACCATCTATATACAGCAAAAAACAAGACTCGCAGACAAGGGGAAATACAATGTAAAGTCCCCTAGATAATGAGGAAGTACACCTGATGTACTCTGTACCTTACATGATAAATTTGCTGCCTAGTGAGTATAAAGCCAGTATATTTCAGGAAATTGATTATTGATCACAATGCAGTATGGATTATCCATAAATTACAAAAAGCTCTAGATTAGCCTTTCTCAACCCTTTCAACACTAATGAACACTTGAAATAACTTTCAACGGTGGCAGGGAACCCCTGCTAAAAATTACTGTTTCTACAACTCATGATACATTAGTATGATGGTCAGTAGAAAGGATGCTCCTTACATGTGTGGTCATTGGGTCATTCCCACCTTACAGATAGCTCAAAGGATCAATAGTGTCTGTGGGAACTTATCTGAGAGGGAGACATTTCTCATTACTTAAAGCGAGGGTTCACCCTAAAAACGATTTTCTAACATGACATCCAGCTCACTCTCTACATTGACAGTATGCCGTTATTTTTTATTTTTTTTGCTGTACATACCTTTGTACAGCTAATTTCTTCCCCGGCTTCCAGGTAGGGCCTCCCGCGGGAGTGGGCGTTCCTATCCAGCAGGTGATTTCGGCAACCCGTGACGCTCCTTATGCGACGCGTGGAGGTTGTTTTTGTCATCACGTCAATCACCTGCTGGATAGGAACGCCCACTCCCGTGGGAGACCCTACCCGGAAGCCGGGGAAGAAAATAGCTGTACAAAGGTATGTACAGCAAAAAGAAAAAAAATAACGGCATACTGTCAATGTAGAGAGTGAGCTGGATGTCATGTTAGAAAATCGTTTTTAGGGTGTACCCCTGCTTTAAGGAACCCCTACCAACCTTAGGGTTCCATGGAATACTGGTTGAGAAACCCTGCTCTAGATGAAGCACAGGCATAGCTATATTTACTTGTATACCTATACAGTCACACCTGAGACCTTGTTATGCCTCATACACACGACCAGTTTTCCCGTCTGGAAAACTGTCATGGCAGATTTTGGCCGGGAAAACTGTCCGTGTATATGCTCCATGAGAACATGTTCTCTTTTTTCCTGCCGCGGTCTTTTTCCTGGCAGTTTTCCTATGGGAAACACTGCGGTGGGAGCATACACACGGCTGGGTTTCCCGGCCAAAGCTCTCATGGCAGTTTTCCTCCCAGGAAAACCGGCCGTGTGTAGGGGGAAAAAGCTGCCGAGACGGTTTTCAGCTTTCCCCTCTGGTTTTCCGGCATTAAAAAGTCAGCCGGGAAACCCGTACGTGTGTACGGGGCATAACACTAACGAGTCACATGACACTGTAGAGGGAAAATGGCTAATTGGGGCCAATTTGGAAATTTTCACTATGGGGTGTATTTATTTTTGCTGCCAGTGGTTTAGACAATAATGCCTGCGTGTTGAGTTATTTTGAGGGGACAGCAAATTTATTACACTGTTATACAATCTGTACACTCACTACTTTACATTGTCTTCAGTGTTGTCACATGAAAAGATATAATAAAATATTTATAAAAATGTGAGGGGTGTACTCACTTTTGTGAGATACTGTAAATGTTTTATCTGTCTGTCTATCTATCTATCTATATATATATATATATATATATATATATATATATATATATATATCTCTATCTATCTATCTATCTATCTATCTATCTATCTATCTATCTATCTATCTATATATATATATATATATATATATATATATATATATATATATATATATAAAATATATATATATATATATATAAATCTGCTTAAACCTGCTGGCATGTGCTGTATAAACAACTGAATTTGATTGTTGGTTCAACTGACCAAAGAAGCTGAGAAAGCTGAGAAAACAGCTTGTCAGATCTGCAGCATAATTGATGGTTTGGTTTGTACTACAAGACAAGTTGAGCGCCAGAAAAAGATTCTGAGAACTGAGGGGTCGACAACAAAATGGGCTTGGTTGTCTCCTGAAGCAGTTCCTAGAAGATTACCATCCCAAGTTTAAAAACATCACATGACTGCACAGCCCAGGGAGGAGAACAAGGCAGACTTTGAGATGTGATTTACTGTTGGCATTCACAAGAATCTTTGGCAAAAAAAGAAATAAGAAAATCTCACTAAGGTCAACTAATGTCAGCAGTTTATGCTGCATGTAAACAGTTCAACATTTTCTAAGACTATTATTCATAATTCACTGGTTGTTTTGACGAAAAGTTTGCTCTAAATTTTAGTGGCAGAAAGTAACTATGAACGTCACTCTGACTGTTGTTCAGTAAGAAGTTCTACAAGTTACACAGTGTTACAAGCCTAAAGCTGATGTGATCTACAAATCCAGCATTCTGTGTCTAGATCTGCAGGTCACAATATGTACAACGGAGTACAAGTCTTCGCTGGTTGTTACTTGTTCAAATGCAGCTGTAACATTCTAACTTTATGTGGACGCACCAGTAAACCTTAAAATACAAGGCAATTATGCTATACATTAACTTGTGATTTTTGTAAACAAATATTTTTGCGCTCAGTGCAGAAAAAATGTACATACACACATATATATATATATATATATATATATATATATATATATTCATCCCTTTAATTCGAGCCAGGTAATGTTAACGTTTATCGGTCCATTACTTTGTTTGCAGGAGATTTTATCTACATTTTTTTCTACAGTTTAGCAGGTGTTGAATGTTTGCTTGTTTTCAAATATGAACAAAACTCTGAAAACTAGCTTGCATCTGAGTTATCCTGAAGAGTGAGGGTATTGTTCATACCATAGTTCTGGGGGCAGATTCAGATAGAGATACGACGGCATATCTCCTGATACGCCGTCGTATCTCTGAGTTCCGTCGGTCGGATCTATGCGCCTGATTCATAGAATCAGGTTCCGCATAGATCTCCCTAAGATCCGACAGGTGTAAGTGACTTACACCGTCAGATCTTAGGCTGCAATTCCAGGCCGGCCGCTAGGTGGCGTTTCGTTTTTTTTTACGCAACGAATATGCAAATGAGGATTTCCGCCGATTCAGAAACGAACGTCCGCCCGGCGTTTGCGTTTGGCTTTTTCCGGCGTATAGTTACCCCTGCTATGTGAGGGGTATCCTATGTTAAGTATGGTCGTCGTTCCTGCGCCGAGTTTTGATTTTTTTACGTCATTTGCGTAAGTCGTTCGCGAATACAGATGGACGTAATTTACGTTCACGTCGAAACCAATGATGTCCTAGCGACGTAATTTAGAGCAATGCACGCTGGGAAATTTTACGGACGGCGCATGCGCAGTTCGTTCGGCGCGGGGACGCGCCTGATTTAAATGTTACACGCCCCCTAGCCGCAGAATTTGAATTCCACCGGGGGATTTACGATACGCCGCCGCAACTTTAGAGGCAAGTGCTTTCTGAATAAAGCACTTGCCTTAAAAACATGCGGCGGCGTAACGTAAATCAGATAGGTTACGCGGATCTAAAGATCCGCTGACCTATCTGAATCTTGCCGCTGGTGTCTGCTGTCTCAGCAATTCTAGAATTTAGCTGGACTGCAGGCCATGGTGTTTATCCTATGGTATGCCAGAAACTGCTCACTGCTTAACAGCTTGCCGACCGCCGCGTGACTATTTACGTTGTCAGAATGGCACAGCTGTGCAAAGGGACGTACCTGTACGCCGCCTTTAAATCGCAGCACAGTGGGGCCGTGTGCTCCGTGAGTGTGACCGCGGGTCCCATGGACTCGATGTCCGCTGTGTGCCCGCGATCGTGTCATGGAGCGGCAGAATGGGGAGATTCTGCCTAGCATCATGACAGAGATCTACTGCTCCTTGTCATCGGGAGCAGTGATCTCTGTCATGTGCTAGTGAGACAAGCCCCCCCACAGTTAGAATCAATCCCTAGGACACACTTAGCCCCTTGACCGCGCCCTAATGTTTAACCCCTTCCCTGCCAGTGTCATTTACACAGTAATTAGTGAGTTTACATACACTGTGCAATTACTGGTACTTTGTATATATTGTTGTTAGTATATGCCAACGATAAGTTGATTCATGGTTGTCACAACTGATACTTTATTGTAAATGTTCTGGAATGTTTCTATTTTTGTTTATAAAAACCTTTTATATGATTATATGGACTGTTTATCAGTTGCACATTATAGTCCACCATGAGCCTCCCTTTTCTCTACAATACAGTAATCGGTGCATTTTTATAGCATGGATCGCTGTATAAATGATCCCAAAATAGTGTCCGATGTGTCCGCCATAACGTCTCAGACACGATAAAAATCGCAGATCGCTGCTATTACTAATAAAACATTATTTTTTTAATAAAAATGCCATAAAACTATCCCCTATTTTGTAGAAGCTATAACTTTTGCGCAAATCAATCAATATACACTTGTGATTTTTTTTTACCAAAAATATGTAGAAGAATACGTATCGGCCTAAACTGAGAAAGAAATTCGTATTTTTTTAAAAATATTTTTTGGCTATATTAATTATAGCAAAAAGTAAAAAATATTTTTTTTTTTTTCAAAATTGTCGCTCTTTTTTTGTTTATAGTGCAAAAGATAAAAAACGCAGAGGTCATCAAATACCACCAAAAGAAAGCTCTATTTTGGGAAAAAAAGGAAGTCAATTTTGTTTGGGTGCAACGTCGCACGACCGCGCAATTGTCAGTTAAGCAACGCAGTGCCGAATCGCAAAAAGTCTCATATATGTACACTGTATCCAGTGTAGCCAAGCCTATATCTGACTGCAGGCCATTCCTGGTGTACTTTCTCTAATATACTTCAGGCGGTGTACACAGTACCGTGCACCCATAGTGCAGTTGCTACTACTTTTCTGGTGGTATACACAGTACACAATACAGTGCACCCATAGTTGTTATTACACTTTTTTTTTGTGTACACAGTACCATGCACCTATAGTGCAGTTGCTACAACTTTTCTGTGCATCCATAGTTGCTATTAGACTTCTTGTGGTGTACACAGTACTGTGCACCCATAGTGCAGTTGCTACTACTTTTCTAGTGGTGTACACAGTACACAATACTGTGTAGTGTGGTTTTGCTAAACAAAATTTACAGCATGTCCGGAAGGCCACCAAGGAGAGACAGACGCTCACAGGCCACTAAAAGAGGGCAAGCAGGCTCTGTGTCTACAGTCAACAGTGCTGGTCGTGGACACGCGTCCACGACCAGCAGATTTTGCGTCCTCAGCAGATTTTTTTCTGCAGCTGGCCGTGTTGGTGGAATGGATAACAAAGCAGTCCTCATCCTCTCACCCAGGCTCAGAGTAGTTTCCCTGCCAATGCAGCTGCCAAAGCGGCCTATTCCATCGGATCCGTGTCAACAGTCACTCCTTCCCTAGCCCCACCATCATGCACGGAGGAGTCTCCCGAACTATTCGACCACAGTGTCGGGTACATGCTGCAGGAGGATGCGCAGATAATTTGAAGGCTCCGATGATGGTACCCAGGTTGAGGAAGGGAGTAACGTGAGCCTAGAGAGAGGGTGTGCCCAAGAAGGACAAGAAACTGGCAGTCATGTTCCCCCAGCTGCAGCATACTGCCAAGTTTGCTCTAGTGACGAGGAGGGAGGGGATGATGAGGTCACTGACTTTAGTTGGGTGCCTGATAGAAGAGAGGAGGAGGAGGCACATGCTCCAGTTGGCAGCTTAAGGGCAGCCACCCTATTGCATCACACCGCAGAGCTATGCAGGTGCAGGGCGCTGCTGACTCCCCGCATATTTTAAAAAGTTCTTTGGTGTGGGACACGTGTGCAGCAGATCGCACCATTGCTGTTTGCAACCTATGTCTGAAGTGTATGAAGTGTGGCCAATACAGCAGCCGCTTGGGCACCACATGCTTGACCAGACATATGACGACCTCCCACGCAGTTCGTTGGCAACAGCACTTAAAAGACCCCCATCAAAGAACAAACCTCTTCTTGCTCCTCATCAGATGGGATTTACAACCCCACTATACCTCCAGTGCTCTCAGAAACCTGCACTGAGAGGAATGAATGTATCGAAATAGATGTCCCAAGTACTTGCGGCCAATCTGCTAGTAGCACACCAACATCCGATTTCAGCAGGCAAATTTCCCTACCCCAGTTGCTAAACCGTCAAAAGAAATTTGGTCCCAGCCATCCACATGCTAGCTTAGCCAAATTGCTAGCACTGCAACTGCTGCCTTTTCAGCTGGTAGACTCTGCCCCCTTTCGTGAATTTGTGGAATGTGCGGTACCTCAGTGGCAGGTTCCCAAACGCCATTTCTTTTCGCAGAAGGCCATTCTGGCTCTACTGGCATGTGGAAGGCAATGTCTTGGCCTTGTTAGACAGGGCCATCAGCAGTAAGGTACATATTACCGCTGAATCATGGTCCAGTAGGCATGGACAGGGACGTTACCTTTCTTTCACGTTGCACTGGGTAACTCTGCTGGCAGCTGGGAAGGATGTAGGACAGGGTTCAGTATTGTTGGAGCTTGTTCCGCCATCATGCCTCCAAAATGCTAGTGGTGATTCTGCTACCAGTCTCTCCTCCACCCCCTCCTCTTCTTCTTCCTCTATGGCCTCTTCCTCTGCAGATTTGTCCTCTGAACCAGCGGTGCTCCGTAGGTGTTCAAGGGGCTACACAAGCGCTCAGGCAAAAAGATGGCATGCGGTGCTTGAGTTGGTCTGCTTAGGGGACAGGAACCACACTGGGGCAGAGATTCTGTCAGCTCTGCAGGGGCAGGCTCAGAGGTGGTTGACGCCACACCAGCTTCAGCCAGTAGTGGTTGTATGCGACAATGGCACCAACCTCCTCTCCAACCTCCGACAGGGACACTTGACCCATGTTTGGCTCACGTCCTAAATTTGGTGGTGCAGCGGTTCTTGAGCAGGTACCCGAGCTTACAGGATCTCCTGAGGCAGGCCAGGAAAGTCTGTGGTAATTTCCACCAGTCATATAATGCCAGTGCTTGGCCGGCTGACCTTCAAAGGGAATGCAACCTGCCCAAGTACTGCCTCATTTGTGACATGCCCACCAAGGGGAACTCAACGTTGGCAATGCTGCAGCAGCTGCACATGCACATGCAGCAGAGGGCCATCAATGAGTACCTATGTGAGTATGGCACCAGGACAGGGTCAGGGGAGCTTGGCTTTTTTTCGCCACGCCAGTGGCTACTGATCAAGGATGCATGCAGTGTCCTGTCACCATTTGAGGAGGCCACGAGGATGGTGAGCAGTGACAGTGCATGCATTAGTGATACTGTCCCTCTTGTCTTCCTGCTGGAGCACACGCTTTGTGGAATAATGGTAAGGGCACTTGAGGCAGAACAGTGGGAGGAAGAGGTGGACTTCCTTACCTCTCAAGGCCCCCATTATTCAGATAGTATTCCTGCAGGCCCGCCGATCACACAGGAAGAAGAGGAGGAGGAGGAGAATTGTGTCAGCATGGAGGTTGAGGATAACACTCAGCATCAGCAGCAGTCTTCAAGAAACCATTTTCAGTCCCCAGAAACCCATGGATTGGAACGTTGACTGGGAGCAGGTATCAAGGAGAGGGATTATTACTGGCTGGCAACCCTTCTTGATCCATGTTACAAGGGTAAGGTTGCAAAACTAATCCAGCCTTCGCAGAGGATGAAACATCTTTGGGAGGCCTTGCAGAATGGTTTGTGCAATGCGTTTACAGAGCCTGGGAGGTTACAATTCCCTGGTGCTGGACAACGTGTTGCTGAGGCTTTGTTCAGTCACAGAAAGAGCGGTGGAGAAGGTGGCCGGCTGACCGATGCCTTCAGACAATTATTCAGTCCTCAGCGCCAAGGTCTGATCAGTTCCAGCAACCATCGCCAGTGTCTGAATTACATGGTCCAGAAATATTTACGGGCAACATCAGACTTGGAGACCTTTCCAACAGAACATCCACTGGGTTACTGGGTCTTGAGGATGGACCACTGGCCAAGGCTTGCTCAATATGCAATTGAGCTACTGGCCTGTCCTGCATCCAGCATTCTTTTTGAATGCACATTCAGTGCTGCTGGAGGCTTTGTAACTGATCACAGAGTGTGCCTGTCCACAGACTCTGTTGATCAGCTCACATTCGTAAAAATTAATCAGTCTTGGATCACCAGCTACCAAGCACCTGATGCTGATGTAACCGATTTGATTTTTGTATGGATGTGGGATCCCTTGAAGACTGCCTATGCTGAGTGACTATACTTTTATGCTGAGTGACTATCCTATTCCTCCTCAATATTCATGATGATAGCTTCTAAGAATATTTTTGGTTCAGGGCACCACCACCACTGCTTTAGGCCCAATTTTTATGCCCCTGTTTCACAGGGGCGTGTAATTACAATTTCTTATCTAATATTTCACAGCAGGGCTCGTTCCTGCCCTCAACAAGAGAATCTGTGAGGGGTTACAGTGTTGTGACACCACCACCACTGCCTAAGACCCATTTTTTCTACCCCTGTTTAAAAGGGTCGTGTAATTACAATTTTTGATCTAATATTTCACAGCAGGGCTCGTTCCTGCCCTCAACAAGAGAATCTGTGAGGGGTTACAGTGTTGTGACACCACCACCACTGCCTAAGACCCATTTTTTCTACCCCTGTTTAAAAGGGTCGTGTAATTACAATTTTTGATCTAATATTTCACAGCAGGGCTCGTTTCTGCCCTCAATAAGACAATCTGTGAGGGGTTACAGTGTTGTGGCACCACCACCACTGCCTAAGGCCCAATTTTTCTGCCCCTGTTTAACAGAGGCATGTAATTACAATTCTTAACATAATATTTCACAGCAGGGCTAGTTCCTGCCCTCAACAAGATAATCTGGGAGGGGTTACAGTGTTGTGGCACCACCACCACTGCCTAAGGCCCAATTTTTCTGCCCCTGTTTAACAGGGGCATGTAACTACAATTACTGATATAATATTTCACAGCATGGGCTGTTCCAGTGCCCACCAACAGTAACTGTGAGGACTTACAGTGTATCTGGTATTTTCTGCAGAGTGTATAGGGAAGGCTGTATAGTATATACAAGCGGTCCTCTTTTTTTAAACGTCCGACTTACAAACGACTCCTACTTACAAACGGAGGGAGACAATAGGAAGTGAGAGGAAATCTACCCCTAGGAAATTCTCTCTTGTAAGAGTTAATATGGGAAAAAGGTGTCTCCACTGATGCTTTATAACCAATCCTTGTTTCCCTAATAACCCCAAATTTTTTAAATCCAATTGTCATTGAGACAGAAAGTGAGGTGAAATCTTCTGAACAGGGGCACAGACAACAAAACAAATGTTACAGGGGTGATAACCCCTACCTATGTTATCCAAAAAGCTTAAAAATTGTTTTTTTTTTGTCTGGAGCTGCACTTAAAAAATGTACCTGTTCCAAATTACAAACAGATTCAACTTAAGAACAAACCTACAGTACCTTTCTTGTTTGTAACCCGGGGACCGCCTGTATACTACTGTTCAGCGTATATAGGGCCTGGGGGCCCCACGCCTGTTTTTTTTTTATTTGGGTGCAAGGTTCCCCTTAACATCCATACCAGACCCAAAGGGACTGGTAACGGGCTGGGGGGGCATCCATGCCATTTTTCTCAATGATTTTTATCTATATTGCTGGGACCCGACATTACATTACAGCCGCAAGCAGTTTTAAATTACTTTTGAAACGTGGGGTGCCCAAACTTTTGCAGACACTATGGGCCAAATTCTCAAAACCATGTGTAAATTTAGGATTATCTAACTTATGTCATTTAAGTTACGGCGCCCTAAGTTGGTGTCGTAACTACCGTATTCTCAGTGCATTTGCGCACAAAACTGCGCCATCCTTAACTTAAGTTTCCATGCCTAAGGCGTGGTTATGGCAAGTGGGAATGAAGTGGGCGTGCTTCATTGTAATGAGCCGTGACCCCATGCAAATGAAGTGCCGGCCGTACTGCGCATGCGCGCACGAATCTGGACCTCAATGCGCATGTGCAGAACTTTGGTCAGCGCAATCAGTGAGATAGGTAAAAGGCCAAGCGTACTTAGTTTGAAGATCGCCCTGTGTATAAATAGCCCCAGTCAAACACACTTCAATTGCAAAAGTATTTCCCTGTGTTCCCTTCCTAAAGCAAGTTGCTTCTGCTTTGAACGTTTGTCAGTGTTTGTTGGTAAGATTGTTTTGTGAGAAAAGTGTTTGTGGAGTTGGAGGGTATAGTTGGTGTTTGTTTTTGCTAATTTGTTTTTTGTTTTGATTGTTTGCCTGTTTGTTTTTCATAATAGTTTTTTGGGGGTTTTGTTTATATTTTTTGTTTTCCTTTTTTGCCTGTTTGTTTTCGAATTAATAGTAGCTGTCTGTTTTTTTTTTATTTTGGCTTGTTTGTATTTTCTTTGGTGTGTGTGTGTATTGTTGTTTGTTTTTTGGGTGAGTTCCCTGTTGCTGGGTGTTGTCTGTCATGGCTCCCAAGCGCAGGAAGCTAAATTTTACACCGGCAGAGAAGCATATACTTGCTCAGGGCGTCATTAAATTTGGGCGATTTCTCCATGGCCCTGAGAGCCACACCACCACCCCGGCCAGGAGGAAGGAGATCCTTCAAAAGATCACCGATCGGATCAATGCGGCGGGGGGGGGGGAGACCAGGACCATCGCTGGAGTTCAAAAAAAAATAAATGACTTGAGGAGCGTGTCCCGGAACAAGCTGGCAACGCTGCATGCCCATACCAGGGGCACTGGAGGAGGGGGACCCTGCCCAGTCAGGATGAGTGAGGAGGAATGGGCAGTGGCCCAGTGTTTCCACCCACAGCAGGTGGTGGGCCTGCCTGGCTTTGACAATGATCCTCTTATGAGGACAGGTAATTTTTGGGAATTTCTATCTGGTGATTAGCATGTGTGGGTGGGGGAAGGGAAGATGTGCCAAGTGTATGGATCCAACAGCCTGTGATTGTTTTGTGTCCTCCCCAGATGGCCAGGAGGTTGCAGCCCCATCAGCCCAGGAGGTTGCAGCCCCATCAGCCCAGGAGGTGGCAGCCCCATCAGCCCAGGAGGTGGCAGCCCCATCAGCCCAGGAGGTGGCAGCCCCATCAGGTCAGGAGGTTGCTGGCCCATCAGGTCAGGAGGTTGCTGGCCCATCAGGTCAGGAGGTTGCAGGCCCATCAGGGCAGGCTGCTGCACCACCCCCAAGACAGGCTCATGCAGAGTCCCAAGAAGGGCAGGATTCGCCATGGGAGGGGAGTGCCCACAACTCCCCTAATTTGGATGTTGAGTGGGAGGAGGATGAGGGGGAGGAAGATGACAATATTCTGATTGGGCAGGAAATAATGATGGGCCAAGATATGACCTTTGAATCATCCCCTGAGGGAACCCCACAGGCGCCCAGAAGTCAGGCCACCATCATGGGTCGCCCCTTCCAACCCTCCTCCAACATGCAGCAGCACCCATGGCTCACTCCAACTCCTCCTCCAAGGCCACAAGCCTCAGGGGCAAGTAGGATGCCGACCCCTGAAAACAGGGGGGGGTTGGTGCGTCTGCCGGTCAGTCTGTTGAGGGACAATGTCCGGCAGACCCGCAGTCTGTCTGCAATACAAAAAACTCTGAGCAAGGTGGAGCGCAGCCTGGGTGCAATGAGGGAGTCACTGGGTGACGTGGCCACCAACTCCGTGGGGGTCATCACCTGTTTGTGGGACCTGAGGAACGCCACAACAGGTGTGGCCCAGGAGGTGACTGCCCTCACCCAGGCTGTGCAGGCCAATACCCGGGCTGTGCAGGCCAATACGGCTGACATAACTTCCTGTCTGACAAGGATAGCCGTTGCCTTGGAGGGAAGGCCAGCAGGAGGACAGACACCAGGGGAGGCTGCTTCCTCCCCTGTACAGTCCCCCCGCCCTGAAAATACTCCCTCCCCTGCACAGTCCCCCCCCCCTGAAAATACTCCCTCCCCTGCACAGTCCCCCCCCCCTGAAAATACTCCCTCCCCTGCACAGACCCCCCCCCCGTGAAGATCCCCCAGTCGGCCATGGCCGTCCCCGTGCCCGTCCCCGTGACCGTGCCCGTGCCCGTGGGCAGCCCAGAAGGAGCACTCGGCAACATCCCTAATTTGCAGGGGTACTATTTTTTTTTTTTTTTTACACTGTACTTATGATTTGGTTTATGTGTGTGAATGATGTGTGAATGTGGGGGGATGGCATTCCTGAAAACATAAGGGTGTCACCCTCAGTTTTGGTGGAGTAGGGATCCCCAGGACCAGGGAGAAGTCATCCTAGGTTCCTGAATGGTGTATGAATGCACAGTGACATAATTGGAGCCGTGGCGGGGCGTTACTGCTCCCAAGTACCAAAGGGGGGTGGGGGTACTTGGATCTAATCCAATTCGATGTGCATGTGATGTGTCTGTGCTAGGGACCACAGTGACGTGCATTCATGCATTCTCATTGTGAGATAATTAATGTGCGTTTTGTAAATAAAAATAAACATTCTCTTTGGCATATAAGTAATGTGCATTTATTTACCAAAATAAAGATTTAAACGTCACATAATCTCTGTGATTTGGTCTTGGCAAATCAAAAACAAAAATAGTATTAGGATGCATTTACTGGGCAAAGATGCCTTCAGACAGTTGTCTCCTGATTGCCTGGCCCTCAGCAGACCGGGTAGAGGGGTTTGGGGGGGGGGGGTTGCCTGGGTGGGGGGTTAGGTCAGGAGATATCTCCACATGCATGCCCCTTCTTAATGCAAAATTGTGCAGTATGCAACATGCACCAATAATTTTGCATACAAAGTCTGGGGAATACAATAGTGTACCCCCAGTCTTGTCCAGGCATCTGAATCGTGACTTTAGCATGCCAAAAGTCCGCTCTACTATAGCCCGGGTCTGGCTGTGCACCTCATTGTATTTTCGTTCTCCGGGTGTTTGGGGGTTCCTAAAGGGGGTCATCAGGTGGGGTCCCAATGCATATCCTGAGTCACCTGTAAGGGAAAAGACAGGAGGATATTAGTCATGCATGTGCCCCTTGTGATGTCTCCATCATGGGGGGGGCATACCTGACACCAATGTCACTCACCAATCAGCCAGCTGTCTCCATACACGTTCATCTCAAAGTCTCTGTAGATCTTGGTCTGCCTTAGTATGAAACTATCATGGCACGAGCCGGGAAACTTGGCACAAACGTGCCAGATGAGGCCATGTGCATCTACGATCATCTGGACATTGATCGAATGCCAGCCTTTCCTGTTTCTGAACAGGTGTTCAGTATCATGGGGGGGCTGGAGTGCCACATGGGTGCAGTCAATCGCCCCGATGATCTTAGGAAAGCCAGCAATATTGTAAAAGTCTGTCATTGCTTGCACACGCTGGTCCTCCTGGGTGGGCATGACAAACTGGTGGCTCATGCGCCGCAGTATGGCAGGGACCACCTGATGTAGGCATTTACTCATGGTTGACTGCACCATGCCAGCCACACCTCCAGATGCTCGCTGGAATGAGCCACTCGATAAAAAATGGAGGGTTGCCATAACTTTTTCAAGAGGTGTCAGGGCATGGGAACGTAGGGTTGGGGCGATTAGATCCTCATGAAGGAGTTGGGTGATCTCCAGGATGGCCTCCCTATCAAATCGGTAGTTGCCGATGACCTCATAAACTGGCATTTGCCAAATATCACGGCGTGGCCGATAAACACGCGCCTGTGCCCTCATCCTCCTCCTCTGTGCCCTCCTCCTCCTTTGTGCCTGTAAGGCAGCAAGTGCCGTCAAAATCATTGCTGGTCCTGGCATTTTTCAACAACAACCTTCACAACTAGAGCTGTAACCTCTAGTCACTTCCTTCTGCAAACCCTTCCACAGCATGTGTAAAATTAGGGCTGGTTTTATAATGTGGAAATTTAGTCAGAAAAACTAACAGGTGCGCACAGGGCGGAAAATACGGCACACACACTTAATTCTGAGAATCGCCCTAACTCCCTCATTTGCATCTTTGCCTATCAAAAACAGCGGCGAGCCTAGCGTAATTTGCGCCCGGGAATGCGCAGGCGTAACTAATTTAAGTACGGCTGAAAATACGGAAATCTTTGCTTAAGTCGTTTTGACGATCGCGCGCAAATATACGCGCAGTGTAAAATTAGAAAAATGGAGTTAAGTCTGCGTATCTCTTTTGAGAATTTGGCCCTATTTTTTTGTTTTCTGTAATTTTGAAAGTGTAAATGATGGAAATAAAATCTAACTTTTTTTGACATATTATAAGAATGTCTAATCTGTAATTTGATGCTTTTTGGAGATTTTTACATCTTTCCTTGGCTTCGTTATTCACATTAATACAAATTTTTACCTGGGGTGCCCAAACTTTCGATCCCCACTGTAAGCATTATTAAAATCACTGCTCCCGAAAAAACTGCAGTTTTTAAAAAGTTTTTTTTTTTGCATTGATACATGTCCCCTGGGGCAGGACCTGGGTCCCCTAACACTTTTTATGACAATAATTTGCATATTAGCCTTTAAAATTAGCACTTTTGTTTTTTCAATTTCGGGTCCCATAGACTTTAACGGTGTTCGCACAAACTTTTTGTCAGTTCGCATGTTCTGCCGCAAACCAAACCAGGGGGTGTTCGGCTCATCCCTAGTGTCTAGCTGCAACACGTTTCAGCCTATTGAGGAAAGCACTGGATTCGTAAGGTTATATTATTGGTATTGCTATTTTGCTATATAGCTATTTTGAAGTATATTGATGTAAATAATCTGGTTCCCGAGCATGCAGCTTTTACACCCCAGAGGATTGTTAGTGCATCCATTAAGGTTGCACGTGCGCCGCCTCCTCTCTCCAGCCACCCCCCTCTGTGTATAATGGATAGATTCATGCATTGCATCCTTTTCGGATCGCTAGGCACCTGAATTCCAGTGGCGGGGTGTATTTTTGAAGCACCTGATTAGAGCCAAAGGCTCTAAAAGTCTTAAAAAATAAGAAAGGCTTTACATTTGCAGGCCACCCAGGTGTGTTAGCAAAGAGAATAAATATTAGCTTTCCTAACACTGAACTGCCTCTCTGATAATCAGGTGCACAAGTCAGTTACCCGACAACTGATTGGCTTAAAGGACAGGCACTACGTTTGGATGCCTATCAGGAGGAGGGGAGGAGATGCACGGAGAACACAGGAGCCGCTGTCTGACCTGCAGAAAGGTCCCACTACTGGCCGACATCATTCGCATGCCTGACCTGCCACTGAGACAGGTAAAGTGCTGGACAGATGGCACTATTTGATGCACACAGTAGCAGCATTTGATGGGGCACAGTGGCAACTTTTTATGGGGCAAAGTGGAAGCATTTGATGGGGCCATCACCTCGATGTAGTGCAGTAAAACAAGCTTTAATGTACATTAAATGGCATTAGGGGGTTAAAATACAGCACAGAAACATTGACGTATTACATCCCCTATGGGCCCTACTCACGTTATGAGCAAAGTCCATAGGGGCTGAAACGCATCAAAGTTTCTGTGCTATATTTTACACACCCAACGCCGCTCAGCCCCCCCCCCCCCCGTAACGTTTGATCTACAATAAAGCTTGTTTTATTGCACTACATCGAGGTGCTGGCTCTTTTGATGATGGTACTGGAGAGGCTTAGAGTGAGGCACTGATGTGAAAATTTACCACACGGGATTGGGTTCCTAAGACATTTCTCTCGTGCTTGCAATCACTTTAAAAAAAAATAACGCTAAAGGTCCAGTTCACTTCTAGTCCCTTCACATTGTTTTCAATCAAGCCACTGATGAAGTGGGCATTTTTGGACCCCCCAGTGTGGTGAATACACTTTGGATTCTCCCCCTGACTTCCATTGAAATAAAGTTGTATCTGGACCTCTTCGCAGCGGTGTGGCACTTTAAGTTTTGTTCCATATTTTAGGCTGTCATTTTGACAGGCTGCTGGCAGTGGGGCTGGGCACTGCACCTGTGCCTCTCAGTGCCCAAAAATGCCAGTATTTGACACTACTGGGCTAAGCTACCTGTGCGCTTCTGGTGAGATGGCTTAATTCTGCAGTTAAAGCTGAGAAAAATGGGATCGTGTAGTCCTAAACATGTAAAATCGCACTATTTTCCCTTAAAAAGATGTGTATGTATCTATACTGTAGATTTTTAATGAAACCAGGGAAAATTAATTGTTTATAGGTTACTATATTTACTGTTGGATATTTAAAATAATCTACACATTGCTACTGTGTTTCCTGTGAGTGGGGAGTAAAGTTTATGCTATGTTTATGACATCAATCCTGCTGTGAGAACATGCTGTTCTCACTGACTGGTAGTTATGTAAATGTGTGATTTCAGTTACAGGCTATTATCAGTATGTGTGGTTAACACACTACTTGAGTATTACTTTGTGTTTTATGCATTTTTTTTCTTTTAATTCTTGAAGATAATTGTATAAAAATACCTTTATATTTAGGAAAGGGAAGGGGAAATTATATTTATTCATATACGTAAATTGGAATTGTATGCCGGCATCACACTTGTGCAGTGTGTTCACGAAATGTGTGTGTCGTGCTTGTGGTGCATAAGTGAAACCCCAAAGGAGGGGGAGGTGCACTAAGCGCAGCAAAATGCTTGTTTAAAAGCACTCAATCTCAAAAAGATGCATGAGCAACATGTCAAAAATGTGTGAAAATGCACATATTGCATAATGCGCTATAGTAGTGTGAATGGGGGTTTTGTGATTGTATAGAGCGCTGGGCTGTGGAGAGGGCAAGATAATGATATTGCTGAGGAAAATCTGTCAGTTTTCCTACTTCCATAAGTTTTCCTACTATAAAGAGCAAGCAAGCGTGTAAATGATTATGTTAAAAAAAATATATTAAGTTGTTCCCACATGTCCCACCACCATTTAGTGCCAATGGATAGTCAAGTTTCCCCTGACTGCATTCAATAAACCTAGCATTGGTATAACAACAGCAGAGTTTGAGTTACTAAATTATTGCTTGTCTCTGGCTGTTTGCCCCTCGGGCTGTCCACGTTCTTGATTTTAAACTTTTTTTTTTCATTGTTTTTATTGACTTTTAAAGGAGAAGTACAGCCAAAGCTTGTTTTCAGCAGACAGTGGGCTAAAGCCTGCTGTCGGCTGACATCACAGAGCCGGTACAGGCTGGGGAAAGATCGTGACAATATGGTCGGGATCCATCCAGAGCCCTGAACTGGCACCTGGCGCAGCCTCTGAGCGAGCGCTGGGAGCCTGACCCGGCCACTCCCGCCCTCTCCACAGCCCAGTGCTCTAATGAGAGCGGGGAAAGGCAGAGCAGAGAGCCAGTATCTGGCAGTCACCAGCTCTCTGCTCATAGAGTTCTGAGAACAGAGTGATCATCGGTGTTTGATCACTCGGTTCTCAGTCTTGGTGCCAACGGGGGACAGCTGCAGCATTGGACCGATGCTTCAGCCACCAAGGTAAATCTGATTCTTGAAAATAAAAAAATGTAGAACTTCTGTTTTAAAGTGTACAAAACAGAGCCAATTGGGCATGCCCCAGCTCTGCTTATGTAAGTATCAAAACTAAGACATTCCATCAGTTCCTTGTTGGCTTATTGGGGTAAAAAAAAACTGAAGAAAAATGCATGAAAAATGTATCCCTTTAAATCTTATGGAAAAAAAAAACATGCACAATTTTTGTCTGGTGTCTGGAAATGAAGCTTTCCTCATAATGGAAACAGCAGGTGCAGACATAGCTATGAATAAGCACTGTTGACAGTGTGAAATGCCCCTGCTCCTGTGTTCCGCTGTTTGCTGTGGCTTGTATTTTTGGATTATCATCTTTTCTACAATAAAGGCATTCATTTTGAGTGTGGCTGTCCAGAACTTTTCCTTACCTAATTGATGCTGCACCTGTCTCCCATCGGCTCTAAGACTGAAAACTGAGCGATCAAACACCGCTGATCACTCTTTTCTCATAGCTCACTGCTTTACCCCCCCCCTTCTTCCTCCCCTGGGCTCACTGAAGCACTGGGCTGTTTAGGGGGTGGGAGCGGCTGGCTCACGCTCTCAGCGGCTCGCTGAGAGACTAACACCCTTTTCACCATGGGGTGTTTTTCAGGCACTTTTAAAAAAGCACCTGTAAAGCGCCTAAAAATAAGCCTCATTTGCAATCCCAATGTGAAAGCCTGAGTGCTTTCACATTGGCGCCCAAGCGCCAAAGCGCCTGAAAAACACCCCAGTGTGAAAGGGGTCTTAGCGGAGCTTTACCAGCGTTTTTTGGGCGCTGGCAGTGTGAAAGGGCTCTGAAAGCACTCGGGATTGCAGGTGAGGCTTCTTTCAGGCGCTTTACATGCACTTTTTTTAACGCCAAAGCGCCTGAAAAAATTACCCAGTCTGAAAGGGGTCTAAACCAGGTGCCGGTACAAGATTGCGGGCAAGATCCTGACCATATTGTAGCAATCTTGCCCGTGCCTGTACTGGCTCTGTGACATCAGCCGACAGCAAGCTTTAGCACACTGTCTACAGAAAACGGGTCACAGGAGGGCAGAACGAACTGCATTCCTGTGATCCATAGGAGAAGTACAGCCAAACAAGCTTTGGCTGTACTTCTCCTTTAAAATGAATGGAAAATGCATCAAAAACACACCCGCGGTGCATTTTTGGAGTCACATGTCCAGTTTCACAGGTGCACGATTTGTGTCAGGAGTCCAGAAAATGCGGGAAAAACGTGGTAAAAATGCATATGCAACGGAGCAGTGTGAATGCACCCTTAATGACATCTATTGATGATTGCAGTAGATCGATTGTTATGTTTTTCTTTTTGCATATCTTAAACATAATAAATGCTCTACCCCTCAAACTGACTTTTTAAGCACCAGCTGGAGTGACTGATAATAAACTCTATTTATGAATTTAAACCATAAGCCTGAACGTCCTGGCAGATTCAATGAGTGTTTCAAGAGATTACCGTTTTTGTGTTTGTCATGTGTACATGAACTTGGTTAAACTTCACTCTAGTAACATACAGTACAATGCTATAAAACTGCTTTCTGCTGTGATCTTACTGGTAAAATTAATTTTAGGTGAAATCATTAAGGAATTATTATTGAGCTTGACAGGCAGTAACTGACTTTTAAAAACGTCCATTGTGCCGTGTTTACACGTTTAGCAGCGTTTGCATTTAGAAGCGCTTTTTTTGCGTTGCAAAAAATGCTTCTAAATTCATCTGCCTAAAAAAGACTATAAACGACCCTGTGTACATGTACTGATAAGATAACAGAGGAGAGTTCAGGGCAAATGAAAATAACACCCTACTGCTTCTGATGTAGACAACTTGTTTTTCTAAGGACCACAAAACAAATATTGAACTTCATATTTATGTGTAGAGTCCTTATTTATGTAGCACCCTGGTGTTTAGACAGGGTTGCTAACCAGTTTTGTTTGTTAGGTAGTAATTTTCCTGGCTAATTGTTAGGAGATCCACTGATTTCCCCCTAATTCTGGAATTAATGCACTTTTCTTTTCTGTCACTAGGTGGCATTGTAGCTGGTGAAATTAGATAGACAAGGGCATAGCAAGGACAGATTATGCATGGATTGGGTGTCTCAGCCAATGGGAAGGGTTTCTTTAAGCCCCTTGGCCTGCTGGGAGAGCCTATTTATTTGGGTGGAGTCAGGTGATCAGTGTTCTGTGCCACCTGCATGGCTGTCTGGGTGGACATGTGTTATGTCACCCCGGGCTGCTAGGCCAAAAGCCTGAGGCCAATCCCGGGGACACCTGGCTGCAAGGCTGCCTGAGGCCTATCCAGATGCAGGAGAAGCAGTGTAGGGTTGGGACTGCAGGATTGGAGTCCAACCGAGTTGCGAAGTTTCAGCCGGTTGGGGAACCAGTTGTGGTCGGGGGTAGAGGGGAAACTGTCTCCACTAAGGGACCATCCACCTTGTTACCGGAGACTACTGTGAGTAAGCTGAGCAAGTACATGAGGAGTCTTCTCACCAGCCGGAGAAAGTAAAGAAGTGGGAAAGAATCAGCAAGTGTCAAGCGAGGGACCCAGCAGGATAGCAGGGGTGACACTTGAGAAGTGTATAGCGGGATAGCTGTGGAAGAGCTCAGGGGATCCAGTGACGACTGGGATCTGGAAGTCTAGTGAGAGACTGGGAGCTAAGTAAGGGAAGATCTACAATGGGATACTGTGAGATAAGTAAAAAGACTGTTCTGTGTTACCAAGAGTTATATACAACTAAAGTTACTGACTGTTGCAAGACTAGTTGCCATAGGAGACAGCGTCCTACCTATACAGAAGTGTTATCCGGCTGGAGGCCTTCTACTATATAGCTGTCTACCTATAGAAGGCTCAGAGTCTGCCAATTACCATTACATCTACTCAAGGGTGTCCTGGCCCTAAACCTCTCTCCCCCAGTTCTGTTAAGAGACAATAAATCTTGTTTGTATTAAAATTGTGACTGGCGCCCATCATTCTTCTTGCATCACCCCCATTATGCCTGGTAACCCACTCTACAAGGAAGGATGTCGGCTCTCCCTAACCTTTGAGGTCACCATTAGGCCTCTGGGGCCCCGGGACCGTGCTACATTTAAATGCAGTTTTAATACATACAAAACAGGGAAAATTATCCACAAAGTAAATTAGATCACAGTGAGGCGTTAGTTACCAAAGTGTATACGATATTGTATTGTAATGCAGGGTTCGACAAATTCCGGGCGCCAGGTCGCCGTTGCACCTAGAATTATCGACCTGGTGCCCGGGGCAGCAGAGTCTGCGGAGCAGACGGGAGGGATCTGCTGGATCTGAGCTGGGCTCCCGGAACGGGCTATAAGGATCTGTCTATACCAACCTGTCACATCCCTCTGTGGATTCTATGGTTTAAGGATTTATGCTGCACTTTCGATTCCATCCTGTGTTGTGATCCCATTTCCCTGGATATCCCGCTGTGGAGTAATAGATAACGCTGATATTTATATATAACAAACTCCTCTATGCTTACCTGATCTATGCAATGGATTTGCACAGAGTGGCCCCTGAACCTCCTCTTCTTGGGTCCCCCGACAGCGCTCCTGGCTCCTCCTATATGTCCAGTGCCCCCACAGGAAGCTACTTGCCATGGGGGCACCCATGCTGGCTCGCTCCTGAGCTCCCCCTGTGCTCCATTTGGCCCTGCCCCCGCTTCCTCGTCACTGGAGTTGATTGACAGGAGTGGGAGCCGACGACTCACGTCCATGACACTGGATCGGATCGGACTCAGGTAAGCAACAGGGGAGTGGGGGTGCTGGGGGGATCATGCAGCAGAGAAGGTTTTTTTTTACCTTAAAGTGGTTGTTAAGCCACTACTATAAAATCCTTCCATCACCTCTGTAACATTCCTGATGACGTCAGGAGAAAGAGAGCAGAGGAGTCACGTGAGCTGCTCTGATATAGGTACGGATGGGCATATTTTTTTTATAAAACACAGGGACACATATTGTTATGTTACAGAGGGGATGGGAGGATTTTATAGTAGTTATGAGAGAAGGAGGGGAGGGGCGGGCACTAACACAAACAGACAGGCAGGAAGGGGTGGGGGGGAGGTGGTCAGAGCAGGGCTGCAGATGACGGAGGCACGTGAACTGACCACGGTGTCAGGGCTCAGCAGCCATGATATACCATGGTCAATTTACAGGGGGGATGGTATAGCCAGGCAGGATCAGCCAGGTTTTTTTTTGTGGCAGAGAGGGCCAAATTACACAGCACAAGCACAGTGCTGTATACAGGCATACCCTGCTTTACGTATCCTCACTTTATGTAGACTTGCGACACGTTGATGTCTATGGGATATCTTGGTCAGCTTGATATGGCACTGCTCCTGAACCATAAAGTGACAGGGACACCAAACTTGGGGAGCACCGAAAGGGGACACAGGACTACAAAATATCAGCTTTTGTGGTTGCCTAGGTAATATACCATGTTTTAGTCCTGGATCCCCTTAATATGAGCCCCAAGTTTGGTGTCCCTGACACTTATGGTTAGGGAGCAGTGCCATATCAAGCTGACCAAGATTTCCCATAGACAACAATGTTAAATGTTAAAACCCGGGAGCAGTACCATGTCAACCTGACCAAGATTTCCCATAGAGCTAGTGTATTTACATGCATTGAGAAGTGAAAAAAGGTATTGCTTCACGTTAAGTACATTATAGATTTACATACATGCTCCGGTCCCATTGTGTACTTAGAAATGGGGTATGCCTGTAACATGCATTAAGGGAACAGTATCTGTGTTTTTTTTTTAGGTTAACAAACTGCATTAAGGTAAAAAAAAAACCTTGAGGCTTTAGAACCACTTTAGGGAATTAGAAATGTAATCGCCTATTTACAACTCCCGCATGCTGTGTCTTTATTCTGTGTGGTTGCCCTTTAACACCAGAATGGTAGCTCGAAAATGTATTCCTAGTTTTCTGTCTGACTTTGCTATTCATTGTGATTCTTTCTGGTGTACCCTCTCCCTCCTCTTGTTGCAATATGCATTACTAAAACAAATTCTATGGCTGGCATCTTTGTTACAACTCTGTATGTTGAGAGCCCTGCTTCTCCAAATGACTTTTTATTAAATATGAACCAGGTATCAAATTTAAACAGCCATAATCAGTGTACAGCTTTCAAAGGACTTCAAGGTGATATTTTTGTATTTGCAAATGTATTTGAGTTTCCTGGATAAAGTAGAGTATTTTAAAAGTATGCAAAACTACACTGCATCTGAACGCGACAAATTAAAAATACTCTTTACATAGTTACATAGTAGGTGAGGTTGAAAAAAGACACAAGTCTATTAAGTCCAACCTATGTGTGTGATTATATGTCAGTATTACATTGTATATCTCTGTATGTTGTGGTCGTTCAGGTGCTTATCTAATAGTTTTTTTAAAGTATCAAACGATTCTTCATGAATCCATGCTGATTACTGCTAATGATACTGTTCTCATTACTAAAATCTTGTATATAGTCCCTTATCGTCCCCTCCAAGAGCTTGCATACTATTGATGTTAGGCTAACTGGTCTGTAATTCCCAGGGATGAGGTTTTAAAGTGGTTGTAAACCCTTATACAGTATATACCCAGTACCTATCCTCAGATATATGATAAACAGAGATAAAACAAATGCTCCTACAAGTTGTACCTGTTCATCTGCAGTCCTCTTTTCTCTACAGTCAGAATCTGTCAGCAGCACAAAGCAGGGGACAGGGTATCAAAATTCATACAGGACACAGCTCACAGAGAAGCACGCTGAGCCTGATAGGAGGGAAGGCACACATTCCCCTCTTCATGTTAGAAGGAGAACAAGCACAGCTATGACTGTCAATCACAGGCTGTGTGCTGGAGCTCTCTTTCCCTACCACCAATTATGTCTTGGATTCATGCAGATAACAGAAGAAGAACATGGCAGAAAACCAAATCACACTCAGAGCTTTTGATAGAGACAAGTACACAATATAGCAGGATGTGTTTTGTTCAGATTTCATGTCTGAGGTTTACAACCAAATACATTTTTAATATTCAAAGCAAACCCCTCACTCATCCATGTCTTCATGCTTTATTTTCCTGAGAAACCACTTTGAAAAACACCCCCTAGCATTTCTGGCCATGGCCACCTTGAGTTAGGGAAGATGATTTATGTAGTATTTACTTCCTAGATTCCTTCTTCCCTTAGGTCAGGCATGCAGGCAGGAGTGTGCTTAGCTCAGAAATACTCCCCTCTTGAAGTCTCCTGGAATGTATGGCATCATTTGTCTAGGGTTGGAACCAAAAGATAATTTCAGAAATGTAAAAATAAAAAAAAAGTCATAAAAATGGTAAAACTAGTAAAAACTAACTTTTATTTGTAAGGCGCCTGAAAAGCGCCTCTCAAGCCTCCCCAGTTTGAAATCCTGAGTGCTTTCATACTGGGTCGGTGCGCTTGCAGGACGGGGGAAAAAAACCCTGCAAGCAGTATCTTTGGGGCAGTGTGCTAGTGCGGGGCGGTGTTCAGTGTGATAGAGGTCTAAATTGCATTACTTTTATGTGTGCGTTCTTTAAGGGCCCTGTAAACGAATTATTAGTTTTTTTCAACCCGATTGTTAAAGCGGACTTGCCTACACACGATCGTGAAAAAAAAATGCTCTAGCAAAGCGCGGTGACGTACAACACATATGACGGCACTATAAAGGGGAAGTTCCATTCGGATGGCGCCACCCTTGGGGCTGATTTTGCTGATTTTGTGTTAGTAAAAAATGATTCGCGCTTTTTAGTCTGTTACAGCGTGATGAATGTGCTTACTGAGTGAGTGAGTGAGAAACGTATATAGCGCAACACATGCGAACTGAATCGCCTCTGGGCGCTTACTCTATTACGAACGCTAGTTTTACCAGAACGAGCGCTCCTGTCTCATAACTTGCTTCTGAGCATGTGCGTTTTTTTCACATCGTTAAAGCCCACACACGACCATTTTTTACGACGTTAAAAACGACAAGGTTAAAAACGACGTGAAAAATTAGAGCATGTTCTAAATTTTTAATGGCCATTTTTTCCCGCGTGAAAAATGCTCTGAAGCCCACACACAATCGTTTTTAATGACATTAAAAAAAAAAACTTCATTTTTTACAACCCGAAAAACGGTCGTGGCATAAGAGTGCAACAGTCATTTATTTGAGACTTGATGAGAGAAAAAAGACCATAATGACATTTTCTGTGGGCACTCTCTGCATTAGTCTACGAAGCATAATACAAGTGTCAGCAGATTTGAATATAGAAAGGAAGTATGAGTTTTAATCACTTTACGTCGGCAGAATGGCTCATGTGGGAAAAGCAATGTACCTGT
This sequence comes from Rana temporaria, assembly GCF_905171775.1. Classification (NCBI taxonomy): domain Eukaryota; kingdom Metazoa; phylum Chordata; class Amphibia; order Anura; family Ranidae; genus Rana; species Rana temporaria. Next base: position 263,531,355 of record NC_053492.1, on the reverse strand, counting down.
ACGTTGCTTTGAAAATCCCGCCACGCGGGCGCGCTGCGGGCTCCGTGACCGTGCCTGCTAGACAGGCGGACTCGATGTCCACCAGTGTCCAGCGATCGTGTCACGGAGTGGCAGAACGGGGAGATGCCTATGTAAACAAGGCATTTCCCTGTTCTGCCTTGTGACAGGACACTGATCTACTGATCTCTGTCATCGGGAGCAGTGATCAATGTCATGTCACTGGTAGCCCAGCCCCCCCACAGTTAGAATCACTCCCTAGGACACACTTACCCCTTCATCACCCCCTAGTGGTTAACCCCTTTCCTGCCAGTGTCATTTACACAGTAATCAGTGCATTTGTATAGCACTGCTCGCTGTATAAATGACAATGGTCCCAAAATAGCGTCAAAAGTGACTAATGTGTCCGCCCTAATGTTGCAGTCATGATACTAGTAAAAAAATATATATTAATAAAAATGCCATAAAATTATCCCCTAATTTGTAGACGCTATAACCTTTGCGCAAACCAATCAATATATGCTTATTGCAACTTTTTTTTTTTTTACCAAACATATGTAGAAGAATACATATCAGCCTAAACTGAGAAAGAAATAATTTTTTTATATTGTTTTTTTTTTTGAAATTTTCGTTATTTTTTGTTTATAGCACAAAAAATAAAAACCGCAGAGGTGATCAAATACCACCAAAAGAAAGCTCTATTTGTGGGGGAAAAAGCACGTCTATTTCGTTTTGGTACCACGTCGCACAACCGCGCAATTGTCAGTTAAAGCAAAGCAGTGCAGAATTGCAAATAGTGCTCTGGTCAGGAAGGGGTTACAAATATCCAGGGCTGAAGTGGTTAAAATACAAGGAGGCGTTTTATGGTGTAAGGTGGGAAAACACAGAACTTATTAATACTTTGTTTCCTGATTTTTTATTTCTTATAGGTTTGGTTCACACTAGAAAACAAGTGTTACAGTATGGTCCGGTTTTGCAACCCATTTTGCAACCCACTTTTTCAGAATGTATTACACCAAACAGCATAGTACTGTGGTACAATGTGGTTTGGTGTCTGCAGACAAGCTGCTTTTGCGAGATTCATTTTTGGGTGCCATTAACAATTCATTGGCACCTGCACATTCTGGCAAGGGCAGCACGTTCATCAGCGCTGTGGTGGGAGACGTGCAGAATGTGCCTTTCCTGTACTGTGCTTTGGTGTGAACTGAAAGAGCAGGGTAGTATTCTTTTATCTTCTACATTTGAATAATGGCTTGTTCTTTTGAATAGTTTATTGTTGATTGGACCTGTGTAATTTCTGAAGTGGTGGTACTTACAGAAAGTATTACCTTTTGTCAGTCTGTTCTGTAACCACTCTTGGTTGCCTATGTTTTTTTTTTTTTTTGCTCTAGACTTCACAATAAGTAGTCTGCACATAAAGCAGAACTAAAGTAACTTTTTAATTATTATTATTTATTTAAACACTCTGCATTCAAATCTGTTATGTTTTGCATTAGCCATATTTCCCTTTTCGGCCTTTTGGCTAGAAACAAGTGTAGTATTTGTTCTTATCAGTTGCCAGAGGATGCGCTGAAGCACCTCCTAAATGGGGAGGGTGGATGCAAATCCAATGGTGTCATTGCACCTGAAAGGATGGTTTCGGTTGGGACTATGCTGAGCTGCCCGTCAGATACTGGGGGCCGGCCGATGGTTGAGTCTGAGCCATCTGGAAGGGTGCTCCTGGTGAGGATGGGTGGCTGCACTGGGTCTGGTCTTTTTGCAGAGTCTTAGTCCGGCCTTCTGGCTGGTCGGTGTAAGTGCTGTCCCTGTCAGCGATCTGGTAGGAGGAGCTGGTACTGCCCTGGGATGGTGACGGGGTAGGACCATGCAAATCCGCCGGGTTGATGGGGGCCTGGAAGGGCTAGTATTGGTGGAGGCTGCTATCCGAAGGGCAGCTCTCCCTAAGAAAACCTTGAAGGGCTCTCTATCTGGCAGGGGTGGAGGGCTGCACTGACCGGTCGGGGGGGTTGGTTTTGGGACTTGAAAGCCTATGGCGCATGTGCCCCTGGAGTGGCAGTCCAGGGGTGCCGTACAATCACTGCGAGTGAGGGTCACGCTGATTTATGGCACCACGGTCACTGCACCAGTACACGCTTTTTTCGCACCTGCCTCCTGGGCTGGGCCTTTTGGCTGGGACCGGAGGAATTTTTTATACCGGGCCGGAGGGCCTGGCCATTGTATTGCACAATGGCCACTTTCACTCTCCTCTTCACTATCCCTTTCCCCACTTTATTAAATTTATTCCTTTGTTTGTCATGTTTTTGTATTTTTATATGGTACACATTTTTGCACGGTGTGATGAGTAGGGTACTGGTCCTCAGGCATGTCCTGAAAGTCTTGGGAGGGATTGGACATGGCCTTCTGGCTTAGTTCGCCCTCTCTCGTGGGGTCTCCCTTCGGGGGAGCCTCACCGAGTACTTGGGCGGGTCTGTTTTGGCAGACCCTCAAGAGAAAGGGGTCTGTCTGGCTTCGGCTGGACAGACCATAGTGTAAGTACCTTGTTCCCTGTCAGGAGCCTAACGCCCCGGGGGGGGGGGGGGGGTTCAGGGCAGGGCCCTCTAATTTTAAAGGGCCAAGTGTACCCGCTGCACGTTTTTGTGTCACTCCTTTATGCTGTGCACATTTTTTTTGCACCGGGTGAAGTTTTTTGAGTGTGTTTCACATGCCATGGGCTTTCAAAAAAAATAAAATTAGCCATATTTTGTATAATCCATGTGCCATCTTACCTGGTCTGTTCATCAGCAGTAGGAGATGATATAGGCTGTGATTCTATCTGAGGAAAAACAGACATTTTCTGTAGGACTTGCTGTCATTGTTTCCCAAGAACCGAGTGTGTAATAGGGTGGTTCTGTCCTTCCCCAATCCTCGTTTTTCTTATGTTCTGTTATAAACTACTTGTTACTTGTATTAAAAAAATGCAAATGTCAACAGATGAGAAGGGAGCTCACAGTGCTGGACTAGGAGGGATCACACTGTCATACAGCCTTATGTAACATGTTCTCTTTCTTAGGCCCCGTACACACGACAGAGGAACTCGACGTGCTTGGCACGTCGAGTTCCTCGTCTCGTTTTGGGATGAAGCCGCCGAGGAGCTCGGCGGGCCGCCTTCTCCTATAGAACAACGCGGCCAACGAGAAAATAGAGAACATGTTCTCTATTTTCTCGTCGAGCTCCTCGGCGGCTCCATCGAGCCAAAACTGTACAGACGACAGAGATTCTCGGCAGAATCCGGGTTTTGACCGAGTTTCTCGGCGAATTCTGCCGAGAATCTCTGTCGTGTGTACGAGGCCTAAGTCCGTCGGAATTTCCGTTGGAAAAACTCAGATGGGGCACACACACGGTCGGAATATCCGATGAAAAAATTCCGTCTGACTTTTTCCATCGGAAAATTTTGATCGTGTGTACAAGGCATAACAGTCTCAGATTGTGCAGAACTGTGCCATTATTCTCACTTTAGCACTGCTGTCCCATGAATACAGGCATTATCCCACATCACCCTGATTCACAATCTAATCACAACCCCTTAATCTATTACATTTTCCCTCCTGAGCATCGTGTTGTAGTCACTCCTGCTTTGATTTACCTTGCCTACAGCTCATTAATATGCCAATTGTCTCAGTATCTGCATATGAGCGAGTGATGACTAGATCTGCATATGAATGAGATGGGATAGTCCTGATGTATCTTACATAGCCATGATCCCTGTACTGCATTTACTATGATGTATATTATACTCCTGACCCCTGCAGTATATAGGCTATGTTGTTCATTATACTCCAGTCCCCTGCACTGTATACCCCGTATTTGTACATTATACTCTTATGCCCCATACAGACGGTCATTTTTTGTGATGAAAAAAAAATGACGTTTGAAGTGATGAAAAAAAACAACATTTTTGAAACTTCATTTTCAAAAACGATGTAGCATACACACCATCATTTTGAAAAATGATGAACAAAGTGATGGCACTCTAAAGGGGAAGTTCTATTCGCCTTGAGGCTGCTTTTAGCTGGTTACTTGTTAGTAAAAGATGATTCGTGCTTTTTTGTCTGTTACAGCGTGATGAATGTGCTTACTCCATTATGAATGGTAGTTTTACCTCCCGTCTCAAAACTTGCTTCTGGGCATGTGCGGGTTTAAAAACGTCGTTTTGCCCACACACTATCATTTTCATTGACACAAAAAATGACATTTTGAAAAACGACACAAAAAATTCGAGCACGTTCGAATTTTTTTTTTGTCATTTTTCAGAAGACATAAAATGACATTTTGCCCACACACGATCATTTTAATTGACATTTTTAAAAATGTCATTTTATTTCATCACAAAAAATGACCGTCTGTACGCGGCATCAGCCCCTGGATTGTATAAGATATGTTGTGCATTATAGTCATAACCCCTTCACTGTATAAGCTATGTTCCACAATTTAGTCCTAACCCCTGCATTGTATAAGTTATGTTACACAAATTAGTCCTAACCTCTGCATTGTATAAGCTATGTTGTACAGTATAGTCCTAAACCTTGCACTGTATAAGATATGTTGTACATTATATTCCTAACCCCTGCACTGTATAGGATATGTTACACATTATAGTTCTAACCCCTGCACTGTATAAGATATGTTGTACATTATACTCCTAACCCCTGCACTGTATAAGCTATGTTGTACATTATACTCCTAACCCCTGCACTGTATAAGCTATGTTGTACATTATATTCCTAACCCCTGCACTGTATAGGATATGTTACACATTATAGTTCTAACCCCTGCACTGTATAAGCTATGTTGTACATTATATTCCTAACCCCTGCACTGTATAAGATATGTTACACATTATAGGTTTAACCCCTGCACTGTAAAAGCTATGTTGTATGTTGTACACTATAGTCCTAACCCCTGCGCTGTATATGCTATGTTGTACACTATAGTCCTAACCCCTGCACTGTATATGCTATGTTGTACACTATAGTCCTAACCCCTGCGCTGTATATGCTATGTTGTACACTATAGTCCTAACACCTGCGCTGTATATGCTATGTTTTGTTGGAAGGTATTCACTATTCTGTGCAGTGATTTTCTCTGCCATTTAGACAAATTATATTGGATACCAAATATTGGAGGATACTGTATTAACTCATTACTCTTTCCTATGGTGTCTATGTCACTGTCTGAATGGCATGAACAACTCCTATTGCCTGTCTAGTGGTGAAGTCCTCTCAGGATCCCAAGGATGAGTGACACCCTCACAAAGGGACAGTAGTGGACTGGCCAGCGATGAACCATATGCAACGATGGATTAGCACCCCCCCCCCCCATCTTTAAATGGTGCCAGTGAGGTGACATGTTTGAGTATAACTTTGCTTCACCTACAGGATGAGTTGTGAGGGGAGAAACATGGGAGGGAGGCCATGTTTTGCCTGGGGTGGGAAATATATTTGCAATTTTCAAGTCCGGTTCACACAGGAACACAGTCAGCTCCTGTGCGATTCCTGTGTGACTCAATGCGGTACAACCTTCAGCCCAATCATTTCAGTGGTTTTCAAAAACACACTGCACCAAGTCGCATTGGTACTGCGGTACAGGCAAATGCACTTTTCTTGCGACCTGCATTTGGGCTTTCATTGGAAATATATTGACACCCACAGCAGATCACATCCAGTGCGTTTTAAACGCGATGTGGGAAGTGCACACAGGAAGTGGGTTTTCTAATGTGAATGAGCCCTCAGAGTTTTTTTAATAAAAAAGAAAAAAAAATCAAGAAGACCGCTTAGTTTGTTTGCGAGAAGCTCTTGTTTTCAAGCAGAGATCATGCTATATGAGGTAATGGTGTATAAAAGTCACAATGCTGAGAAACAGGTTCTTTGTTTTTGTCTTTCATGCTCAGTGTTTATTTACCAAGGTTTTTACAATCTCCATGCTTGAGAGGAACAAGACAATACATAGGTGGGCAACTATTGTATGTTATAATAAATGCTGGTACACGGTAGCATATATAGTCTCTGTATAATGTTTTTTGTTTTCCTGCCTTCAATAAAATATTGGTCTTATGCCGCGTACATACAACCTTTTTTTCGCGATGTGAAAAGTGAATTTTTTTTTTATGTCATTAAAAACGATCGTTTGTGGGCTCCAGAGCATTTTTAGCGACGTTAAAAATGGCCATTAAAAATTTAGAACATGCTCTAAATTTTATCGCGCCGTTTATCACGTTGTCGTTTTTAATGTCGTAAAAAATGGTCGTGTGTAGGCTTTAACGACGTTAAAAAAACGTGCATGCTCAGAAGCAAGTTATGAGATGGGAGCGCTCGTTCTGGTAAAACTAGCGTTCGTAATGGGGATAGCACATTCGTCACGATGTAACAGACTGAAAAGCGCCAATAGTCTCTCACCAAATTTTTACTAACACGATATCAGCAAAAGCAGCCCCAAGGGTGGCGCCATCCGAATGGAACTTCCCCTTTATAGTGCCGTCGTACGTGTTGTACGTCACCGCGCTTTGCTAGAGCATTTTTTTTTCACGATCGTGTGTAGGCAAGGCAGGCTTAACAATAATCGGGTTGAAAAAACGTTGTTTTTTCTAGACCATTAAAAATGGTTGTGTGTACGCGGCATTAGGTCTGCAAGACAACAGCATTACATATTGTAATATAATTATATTGATACAGTACTTTGATCAAAATGGCTTCTCAATTGTGCAGGTGCTTGATCGTTTTTACAGGTTGCCCTCTGGTGCTTCTCCAGGCTCGCCCGTAAGATCGGCAAGCCGGAGAACGAATCGGTCGTGGCCAGAAGTAGATCATAGAGATTGTGACCAGATGATCTCTCGGAGGCCCGGGTGCGAAGTTATGATGTCACGTCTGGGCCGGAGGATGTACACAAAGCCGAGGACCTGGCTGGAAAGGCAGAGACAGTTCTGTCTTCTCTGTCATCTCTGTCTTTCCAGCCTGGAGGAGCGATGTGGGGTCTTATCTCTCCATAAAGAGGACCTGTCATGCACGATTCCTATTACAAGGGATGTTTACATTCCTTGTAATTGGAATAAAAGTGATCAATAATTTTTTTTGTAAGACAAAAAATAAAAGTAAAATAAACAATAATAATAATAAAAAAATGTAAGGGCCCCCATCCTCATGTGTTCGCGCACAGAAGTGAAGGCATATATGTAAGTTTCACCCACATATTTAAACGGCAGGTACCGCCGCGTGCATTAGAGCAAGTGCAACAATTCTAGCCCAAGACCTCCAGTGTAACTCTAAACTGGCAACCTGTAAAAACAATTTAAGCGTTGACTTGTTTGGAAGCACCATTCCACGAGTGTACGCAATTTTAAAGCGTGACATGCTAGGTATCTATTTATTCAGCGTAACATCATCTTTCATATTTTACACAAATAATGGCTAACTTTACTGTTTTGTTCTTATTTTAATTCATGTAAATCTTTATTTTTTATTTTTAAATGCTTTTGAAAAACTCCTGCGTAAATACCGTGTGACTTAAAAAGTTGCAATGATCGCCATTTTATTCCCTAGAGTCTTAGCTAAAAAAAAAACATATATAATGTTTGGAGGTTCTGAGTAGTGTTGAGCAGAATACGCCATATTCGATTTCGCAATATATCACGAATATATAGCCGAATATTCGAGAAATATTCGCTAAATTCGAATATTCGTGATATTTTATCGAATTGAAATTTTTGCGAAATTTCGCTATTGCGAATGCGAAAATAATTGCGAAATTTCGACAACAGCGGAAGGAGCACTCTGATTGGCTCAGAATATTCGTGATATTGTATCGAAATTTCGCAAAATGCGAATGCGATATTGATGGCGAAATTTCGGAAGGAGCACTCTGATTGGCTCAGAATATTCGTGATATTTTACAATACAAAATAATTGCGAATATTCGGCAAATGCGGAAGGAGCACTCTTATTGGCTCAGAATATTCGTGATATTTTACAATAGAAAATAAAAAGTGTTTTGCATTGGTGGTGATTCTTTACTCTATCCATCTGTCACAGCCGTTTGTCAATCAAACACCTTAAAGATTGAACACGTTCATGCTGCATGCTTTGGACTTTTTTTCACTTCACATATCAAAGACATTTTTATGAAAGATTATTTTTCTATTATTGGGACTATATTTCTTTATATATTTGTTTCACTGTGTATTTCACAAGTTATTTGCGCTTGCTTATTTTATAATTTGCCCACATGTCTTGTCACTAGACATATTTTTTATTCTTGTAGAGCGACTCCATTTTCTGTCTTGTATTAATTTATGTTGTATAACATTTTTGAGTTGCTGCTGTATTCTCCCCTTTTTTTAAGGTATGCGCAATTTTTTCCTTCTTACAAAAAAAAATAATTCCAAACATACAAATATTCATAACAGAAACATACACAAAGCCCCCCCCTTTTGCATCAGAGACAATCAGAGTTCTCCTACCACAGTTATCGAAAATTCGCAATCATTTTCGCATTAGCGAAATTTCGCAATTTTTTTTTTTATATTCGGCAACATAAAAGGATCGCCTCAGCTTAGCTACTCGGCCCAGGGTCTCTAATCATACCAGCAATGCTTTTAGACGTCGATAGGATGTGATCTGTTTTAAAAATAAAATTGAAACAATGCGAATATTCGGAATAGCGAATATTCATTGCGAAATTCGAAATATATCGCGAATACTCGAATATGCCATATTCGAGCCGAATATTCGCAATACGAATATTCGTGAGCAACACTAGTTCTGAGTAGTTTTTTAGAGGATGTTGACCTTGTAAACAGAAATGTAAAAGTTAGAAAGCTACAAATACTGTAACTGCTGACTTAAAAAACAAACACTTACCTGTCCCAGGATCCAGGGATGTCCTCATCTGACCTGGTTCTTTGCCAGTCTTCGGGTGCAGGCGCTGGCATCTTAACTGTAGGCATCTGACTGTTTCACAGTCGGCTTCCCACTGCCAATGCACGAGCCACGCAGCCCCCGCGTGATTTGACCTGTGATGTGTTCCAAGAGGCTGCGGGGGAACAAAGGGGTCCCAGCTCCTCCCAACTTGTAGAAGCGTTTGGGCATGTTTAGGTGCCTTTAATGTGTAGCGGTACCCCTGTGGGGGCTGCTGATAGACTCTATACCCCATTGGTTACCTCAACTCTGCAAATCCTCTCTTACCTCTGACACCTTCCATTCTGAAGCGTTGCGTTTGTAATAAGAAATTGGACTGGAGTGCAGGTGTTCCCAGAAGCTCTGGAGTGCAGGCCGGTCCACTTTGCTGGAATAGTGATACTGTCCTCTAAGATCCCTCTGAGGCTGGCGATCCGGCTCTCCGCTGTGTAGGCCACAGACTCTTAGGCCCCGTACACACGAGAGGATCCATCCGCTGAAATTGATCCGCGGACCGGTTTCAGCGGATAGATCCCCTGGTGTGTACAATCCAGCGGATATTTTTCCGCTGATTTTTTCCCCCGGGGATGGATTTCCAGCGGATCAAAATCTCTTAACATGCTAAGAAATCGATCCGCTGGAATCCATTCCAACGGATTGATCCGCTGGTCTGTACAGACTCACCGGATCAATCCGTCCGAATCCATCCCCCGCATGCGTCGTAATGATTCGACGCATGCGTGGAAGTCCTTATATCACAGCGTCGCGCACGTCGCCGCGTCATCATCGCGGCGACGGCGCGACGCGTCACCGCGGACGGAATTCCGCAGGGATTTTGATCTCATGGTTAGTACAACCATGAGATCAAAATCCGCCAGAGGATTTATCCGCGGAAACGGTCCGGAGGACCGTTTCCGCGATAAATCCTCTCGTGTGTACTAGGCCTTAGGCTCCATTCACACTAATGCTTTTTTTGATGCATTTTGCAGAAATGCAGGGAAATGTTCCTATGGAACATGTTCACATCAATGCTTTTTTGTGCCTCTGCGTTTTTGGAAAGGGTCAGGGACTTTTCTCATGTAATAGAATTCAATGAACCCACATCCAAAACGCAAGTACCGCGATTTTGCGTTTTTCTTTTTTTTTAACCTGTTTATAGATCGTTGTAAAATGAAATGTAAACATTTTTGAAATTGATGTAAAAAATAAAATAAAACGCAAATCGCGTCAAATTCGCGGTAAAAACGCAAGTAAAAAAACGCAGCAAGCACCGCAAAAAGCACTGGAAAAACGCTCAAAATCAACATGCATAGGTGTGAATCGAGCTTTACTCCCTGTCACACAGACCTCTTGCTGGCAGCTTCAGGATGGCATCCAGAGAGGCTAGAAGCTGACGTTTTATTTCCCCTCCCAGCAAGCTGCTCTGTGCGCTTTGGATTGTGTGCCCTGTGGTCCAGAACTTGCCCAACCAACAGTGTCACTTCCTCATCCAGACTACATGTCCCATAATGCATTGCTCTGTTCGCTTTCAAGGAGGAAAAAAACACTCATAGAGTCCAGCATACACTAGGGGGAGCCAAACCTATACATGAAAACAACAAACTGTTCCTTAATAATAACTACAGTAGCAATCCTTGGCTACAAGTGTTTTTTCTTCTGCCAGAAAACTCCTCTCAAAAATGCAATCAAGAAGGGCTTTTTTCTGCCTCTAAGGCCTGGTTAACACCTATGCACTTTGCAGTTGATGCATATTCCAGGTGAATTTTTCAATACACCTTTTTGATCCATTGGAGTCTATGGGGCAGATCCACAAAAGGATTACGCCGGCGTATCTACTGATACGCCGGCGTAATTTAAAATTTCCCGCGTTGTATCTTTGTTTTGTATCCACAAAACAAGATACGACGGCATCTGGGATCGATGCGACAGTACGCCGTCGGATCTAAGCTGCAATTTTTCGGCGGCCGCTGGGTGGCGTTCCCGTCGAAATCCGCGTTGAGTATGCAAATTAGCTAGTTACGGACCGTACGTCAGCCCGGCGCATTTTTTTACGTCGTTTTCGTTTTGCCTTTTTCCGGCGTATAGTTAAAGGTGCTATATGGTGGCGTACTCAATGTTAAGTATGGCCGTTGTTCCCGCGTACAATTTTGAATTTTTTACGTTGTTTGCGTAAGTCTTTCGCGAATAGCAATTTGCGTAGAATGACGTCACCGTCGTAAGCATTGGCTTGTTCCGGTTAAATTTCGAGCATGCGCACTGGGATACCCCCAGGGTCACAAAGTATTTACATAAAACACTCCCCCATTACATCCATTTGAACTTACGGCGCAAATTCGTTGAGGATTCGAAACAAACCAAAGTAAGTTACAGCGGCGTAGTGTATCTTAGATACGCTACGCCTGGTGCAATAATGCGCCGTTGTACGTGGATCTACCCCTATGGCATCAAAAACACAACCTGCTGGTCCATGACCCTTTCCATAAAATGCACAGATGTGAACATGACCCATAGAGAACCATGTTAAATGGACTGTAGTGTGTTTCTGCAAAACTTAAAATGCACTAAAAAATGTATAGGTGTGAACCAGGCCTAAACACTGAGCTTAAAATATGCCTCTTAGCCTAGGCTTACATTGCTGCGGGTTAGAAATCGTGCAACTTCAGCTGAACTCGCACCATTTCAAACTGGAAATGAAGTCCAAATTCAGATTCCTGCACAGGTGTCTATACAAATCGCCCCCGAAGTCGCCAAAAGTAGTACAGGAACATCCTTTGGGAATCGGTGCGGCACGACAAAGTTGGCGCCAGACTGATTTGGACAGTGCCATTGCCGGCAATAGCTGTTGATTTGACATGTTAAATCGCATGCCAAATGGGACCAATGGGAACGCGGGCTAAATGTCCTATGGTGCATGGAAATATAGGATTACATTGAGCTGCTTATACAGGCAAACCACAAAACTTCTGTAGAAGCAGCGATGGACCCTAAGGCTGCGTTTCCACTATTGCGACCCCAAAGTCGCGTGATTTGGAGTGCAACTTTGATGCGACTTTACACTCTCTATCGCATCAAAGTAGTGCAGGGACATTTTCAATGTCGTTGATTTTCAACGTCGCAAAGATGGGAACGGGTGCCATTGAAATCAAGGGGTTGTGACTTGTCATGAGACTGTGTCCAAAGTGACATGACATGTCGCTCTAGTGGAAAACGAAGCCTAAAGCCTCGTACACACGATCAGATTTTCATCTGACAAAGCATAGGACTTTTGTCCGAAGGGCATTGGCCAGGAACTTGTATTGCATACAAATGTCAAAGAATTAGCAGCCAACAAACACAAAAGCTCCTTAGCGCCACCCTTTGGGCAACTTCTGCTAATGTTGTGTTATGGTGAGCATTGCTTCCGAGCATGCATGTTTGTACTTTGGAATTTTGTCTGACGTACTTGTGTACACACGATTGGAAAATCCGACAAGACACAATTGTTGGCGGACAATTTTAAAGCATGCTATCCCACATTTGTTGGCGGAAAATCCGACAACAATTGTCCGATGAAGCGTACAAACGGTCAGATTTTCTGACAACAGCCTGTTATCACACAATTCCCGTCGGATAATCCGATCGTGTGTACGAGGCTTTAGGCTCCGTTCACATCTTGGTGTTCTGAATTGCGGGAGGAATTGCTGCGATTCCGCCCGTGATTCGCAGCAAATAGAGGGACACCTACGAATACCCTGTCACTTCCAATGGCACCCCGATCTCAGCGTGATTCACAAATCTCACAAACAGAATCGCGGGACACCTGTCACCCAAAAGAAGCTCTTACTTCTTTTGGGCAACAGGCGTCTCACGATTCTGCAATTTTACCGCGATTATCGTTTGACGAATTGCTGCAAAATCGTGCCGCAATTTGGGTGCCATTGAAAGCGACAATGCAGCGATTCAGAACGTCAAGATGTGAACAGAGCCTAATGCAGTCGTCCAGGGCAGCCATCAGGAATTATTGGGCCCCTTACACAGCTTCAGGCATGGGCCCTCTGGAGAGCAGAGAACCAGGGGGGGGGGGGGTGCTGCAGCCTGAAATTGAGAAACTGGGGGGGGGGGGCCTTTACAAAAAAAAAAAAAAAAAAGAAAAATATATATAACAATATATATAAAAAAAGAAAAAAAAAGAAATAAAATAATATAATAATATAAATAGATTTTTTTTTTCTAAAAAAGGGGGGTTGCCATCCGGGGGCCTGGGGACCTCTGGACCCTTTAATAATAAATATATATATATATATATATATATATATATATATATATATATATATATATATATATATATATATATATATATATATATATATATATATCTCAAATAAATAAAAAAATATTTTTTTTTTATAAAAAAAAGGGGGTTGTCATCCGGGGCCCTGGGGATCTCTGGGCCCCCCGTACCCCTAAAAAAAATTGGCCCTTTAATCAAAATAAAAATAAAAATATATTAGAATTTTTTATTTTTATTTTTTAATAAAAAAAAAAAAGGAGTTGCCACCTGGGGCCCTGTAGGCCTCCGGGCCCCTGTGGACCTCCGGACCCCTTACAGGTGTACTGCCTGTACCCCCCTGATGGCGGCCCTGCAGTCGTCACATCTAAGAAATGATAAGTTGCAACATCTCACATGTTTGCTTTTGAGTTTATTACTGCTTTAACTTTGAAACAAACTGGCCAAATGGAATGCAAATCCCTGATGTTATTTATTTACATTTCAACGAGATAACTTCAAACCCCATAGCTAATGCCTTGTTTAATTATAGTGCATCTGTATTCCTTGGGAAACTGTATTTCTTTGTCTACCTAAAACTGTGAGAATAAATAGCAGATTCTTACTGGCACGTCTATAAGATAGGAAAGCAATGGCATTTCCTCAACACTTCCTATACACAATATACAATTACTTTTTCAGGCTGCTGGATATAGAGCTTGCTACAGCCTGCAGATGGTTATACAGTTAACACACCCAGTGGTGCCTTGAGTGTCACATGTAACTGGCATAGACACCCAGGTTATAATTATATAAGTGTTTTGGAGAGCAGACTCACATGGAGGTGTGCCAAATGAAATAACTCTAACTGGAATCCCTTTCTAGTAGATGATACCAGACACTCTTGGCAAATTACTAAATACGCCATTGAGGTTCCTTCTGTATTGAACCGTTATGCAATTGTACTGTCTCTCCTTATATTGTAAGCAAATTGTTGGCACGGTATAATAATAATATATGTGGACAGTTTTATCTGTCAAATTATGTGTAATTCTGGTACCCAGGCTGCCTTGACAGATAGCACAGCCAGGTTGGTAAGCTCACTGTGCTTAAATTTATATCATTTATATAATTTTTTTCACACAAATAGAGCTTTCTTTTGGTGGTATTGGATCACCACTGGGATTTTTATTTGTTGCACTATAAATGAAAAAAACAAATAAATATATATATACAGTTAGGTCCATATTTTCATACTTTTGGCTCTGTATGCCACCAGAATAAAATTAAACAATCCAAATGAATCTTTCAGCTTTAGTTCAAGGGGTTGAACATAAATATCAAGTTAGGAACTGCAACCATTTTTGTACACAGTCCCCCCATTTTCAGGGGCTCAAATGTAATTGGAAAAATAAATATAAACATAAATAAAATGTAATTTTTTTATATTTTGTTGAGCATCCTTTACTTGCAATGACTGCCTGAAGTCTGGAACCCATGGACATTACCAAAGACTGGGCTTCCTCCTTTCTGATGCTTTGCCAGGCTCTAACTGCAGCTGTCTTCAGTTGTTCTTTGTTTGTGGGTCTTTCTTCCTTTAGTCTTGCCTTCAGCAAGTAAAATGCATGCTTAAAGGAGAAGTCCAGCCTTAGCTCGTTTGGCTGGGCTTCTTCTAAGGGTCATCGGATTGCAATTCATTTTGTACTCCTGTGACCTGTTTTCAGCAGAGAGCGGTCTGAATTCCGCTCTCTGCTGAGTTCTCTGGAATCAGTCCAGGCACTGCGTCATCACAACAATGAAGTCTGGATCCGCCAGGTGTCTGGACTGATAGTTGTCTCTGCCTCTCAGCGAGCCGCTGAGAGGCTGAGACGGTCGCTCCCTACCCCTCCACAGCTCAGCGCTCCAGTGAGCATGGAGGAGCAGAGCAGCTGATTGAAACAAGAAATTAAATTAGCGTTGCTCTTATCAATTATAATATAAACATGCTCAATACCAGTATAGTGCAAAATAACTGCAATCAATAAAGTCCATAAAAACATAAAATGTTGAGCCAGTGACAAGTTCAAAAATTCAGGTGACTTTCCGTGACAACTTCAAAATCAAAAATTCAAGTGACTGTCCGTGCTCCCCTCCTGGGTCCCCACTCACCAGATGGAAATGGTGTTTGTGCCTGTATTGAGGTGATCACCACCGTCCACGGAATTGGCCTTGGAATGTAGGTGTCTGCTGCAATGGAACTGAGTCTCTTCACAGTAAAGCTGATGTGTGCTGGGTATGGAATGACTACAAGGAATCATCAGATATTCTTTTTCTGAACCTTCAGCATGTACATCCTCACATGACCTACTGGAAAAGCAGACATCCAGAAGGCTTGAAAGCAGAATTTTCCTCTACTATTGGCCAGTACACTCGGAACATGGAGAGTACCGAGTCGCACGCAGCACAATCCCGGATTCCGCAGCGAAGAGAAGCCAGGGAGCCAAGAGAACCGAGCTATCAGCGATGTTTAATCGCTCGGTTCTCAGTGCAGAGACGCCAGGGGACAGATGCAGCATCGGACCGATGCTGCATCCACCTAGGTAAGTATGATTATGGGAAAAACCGGATTCCCATACTTCTCTTTTAATTGGGTTGAGATCAGGTGATTGACTCTGCCATTGCAGAATATTCCATTTCATTTCCTTCAAAAGCTCCTGGGTTGCTTTTGCAGTGTGTTTTGGATCATTGTCCACTTGTGCTGTGAACCACTGTCCAATCAATTTAGCTGCATTTGACTGAATCTTGGCTGATCTCTAAACACTGCAGAATTCATCCGGCTACCTCTGTCTTCTATCACATTATCAATAAGCACCAATTACCCAGTGCCACTGGAAGCCATGCATTCCCATGCCATCCCACTGCCTCCGCCATGTTTTACAGATGACATTGTATGCTTTGGATCATGAGCTGTTCCAAGCCTTCTCCACACTTTTTTTTTCTTCCCGTTATTCTGGTACAGATTTAAGCTTAGATTCATGCCTCCGAAAAAAGCCAGACCAGTTCTGGAAAAGCATCTTTTGATGTTTTTTTGGCAAAGTCTAATCTAGGTATTTTATTTTTTAGGCTTATGAATGGTTTACACCTTGTGGTGAACCCTCTGTATTTGCTCTCATGAAGTCACCTCTTGATTTGTTGACTTTGACAATGATACGCCCACCTCCTGGAGAGTGTCTTTCATTTGTCTGGATGTTGTGAATGGGTTTTTCTTTACCATAGAGAGGGTCCTGTGATCATCCACCACGGTTGTCTTCCGTTAACATTTAGGCCCTTTTATGTTGCTGAGCCCATCAGTGCATTTTTCTTTCCTCAGAACGTACCAAACTGTTGATTTGGCCACTCCTAATGTTGCTGCCATCTCGCTGATGGATTTGTTTTGTTTTTAAAGCCTTACAATGGCCTGTTTCACTTTCATTGATGGCTCCTTTGAATGCATGATGTGGGTTCACAGCAATAGATTACAAATGGAAATTCCACACGTAGAATTAACTCCAGACCAGGTAAAACTGCTTAATTGATGAAGAAATAATGAAGGAGTAGCTCACACCTGGCCATGAAACAGCTTTTGATTCAATTGTCCAATTACTTTTCGTCCCTTGAAAAATGGGCGATGGCTATTCTTATAAGCTGTAACACCTAAACCCTTCCTCCGATTTGGATGTTCATACCCTCAAATTAAACCTGAGAGTGTGCACTTTCAGCCCATATCCACTACATAACTATAGCTTGATTATGTTTTGGTAAATACCTGAACAAACTAAAATTCTGCCTGTGTCCAAATATATATAGACTTAACTGTGTGTATATATATATATATATATATATATATATATATATATATATATATATATACACATTTATGTGTGTAAAACATATCCAATAAAAAAAAGTCCATACATTTTGGCCAAAATGTATTCTGCTACATGTTTTTGGTTAAACCGTTATGGAGTCTACAGATGACGGTATATATACTGGTATTTTTTCGTTTATTTATATTTTTATACTAGTAATGGCAGCGATCAGCGACTTATAGTGGGACTGCGATAGTGCGGAGAGAAATCTGACACTAACTGAGACTGTGTGGGAACTGACTGCCACTGACATCTCCAGTGAAACTAATACAGTGATCAGTGCTAATAAAATTCACTGTCACTGTAATAATGACAATTGGTAGGAAGAGGTTAACATCTGTGGCAATCAGAGGGCTATCTGTGTGCCTAGTAATGTGTAAAGGGTTTACTATGTGGTGCTTTTACTAGGGGTTTTGCAGGGATACAAAATCTGGCACATCCCCGCTGACAGTAGAAAAATCTGTGTTGTTTGCCAACACGGATCTCTCTCCTCATTGGCCAGGACCCGCTGATCGCCGTGTGCCGGAGCAAGTGACAGCACAGACAGATCAGCAAGCATGCACACGCGTGCTCCCTACCGGAAGTAAACAATCACGTATGTATATATACGTGATTATGTGCAGCTGGCCCGCACTGTAGCAGTAAAACCACAGTGCGCAGTCAGCAAGTGGTTAAAGAAATATCCCCAATGCCGGTTAGGTCATCACTCTGCTTACTCTGCACTCTTTTCTGATCAGTCATTCAAAATATTACTGTCATTCACTTTACTGAAAACCTGGAGTAGGGGTGCTGAAGCAGCAAGCAGCTGGTTAACTGGTAGTTGCAACAAAGAGAACATATGTCAAATATATGCATGTATAACATATGCCTAGTCCAAATGTTTATTGAAACAATCACATCACATCATAAACATAAACTCAGCTACTTGTACCAGCTGCATTTAAAATGACATGCAATCGTTTTTAAAGAATATTTAACTGGATTAAATGATATGTTATAATGTCTAGAGTTTCTCTTTTATATAAGATAGTGCAAAGTACTGTGTACTATCATACTTACCAACTTTTGAACTTCACAAAAAGGGACAGCATGCAAAGAGGAATGTGGCACAAGTCGCACTGTGGTAAAAAGCAGGTGTGGCCAGTGGAAAGTGGATGTGACCATATGGGCATGGATTAAAGGTACACTGGCAAACCCAAAAGCACTTTAGAGAAAGCAGAGAAAAACCACACACTGCAAACCTATTTGGAATAAAATATTTCAAAAACATAATATAACCCTGACCTTTCTGCTGAGTACTGCAACACCTGCTGACCCTACTCACTGTGTACATAGAAAGCATATGCCATGGTCCTTTTGCCCACAATATATGCTTTAATGACTGTGCCACAAGCAAGAGTCTAATAGACACATACAAACTTTGGCACACTTATTTTTAAAACGAACTCTTCAGTGACATATGGTACTTTTCTGTGCACAGCCTACCTGAAAGAATAGGGTGTAAAAGAAAAAAAAAGAGTTGCGGCGGGAAAAAAAATAAATTTAAAAAAAATTTGACAGCGACGCGGGAAAGAAGGGTCTACTTTTACATGGTGTACTAAGTTTACACTTTGTAAAAGCAGCCCTAATTTTGCGACGGCAAACTAACACTTACGGAAAAAAAACGAAGGGAAAAAGCTTTGTGGATCTCCGTAAGTGCTAATTTGCATACCCGACGCGGAATTTCGACAAGAAATGCCCCCAGCGGCGGCCGAGGTACTGCATCCTAAGATCCGACAGTGTAAAATTATTACACCTGCCGGATCTTAGGAATATCTATGCGTAACTGATTCTATGAATCAGCCGCGTATCCCTTTTGTGGATCTGACCCATAGAGTGTAGGGTCAGAAAAGAGTAATAGTAAAGCATTGACTGCAGGGTTCAGGAATGTGTATTATAGAGTGCAAGGGTCAGGATTGTGTAACAGAGAGTGAAGGGGCCAGCAGTATGCAACACAGAGAGTGCAGTAGTCAAAGGTGCATAATGCACAAGGAAGAAGAGTAACAGGGACAGGAGGGGTGGTGGGGGTGGCATATATTGGTTCCTATCCCCTGTATATTCCTACTGTGGCAGCTGAATGTCGACGAGAGGGAGAGGAGGAGAAGCCTACTTTGGGCTGCTGCAGGAGGAAAATACAGATCAGTTCCACTAAATTTCACCCCCCCCATGCTTTTCCTGTCCAGGTTATGAGGGTCGGCAAGGAAATATTTTGGTTTACCTGTCATCTGCTGGACCATTGACGGTTTGCCAACCCCAGGATTAGGGTGTGCCCAGGAACACCTGCCACACCCCTTGCGCACAACTATGCCCCCGGTACAGATCACCACTCATTACAGCCCCTAGCCCACTCCCCAGTACAGGCCTTTTCCCCTTTTAAAACCCTTTAAACTTACCAGTTAGTGAATATCTGACATGTCATGATCATGTCATGAACATGCAATGTCATGTCATGTAGAGGGAAGTCCACCTGACATGGACGTGATTGGAGCTGAGGATTGTCCTTAGCTTTTGTACATGGATAGGCCAGAGTTCATTCTTATGTAAACCCTGCCATCAGATATGAATGCAATGTGGGTGCAATATATAGGGGCATAGCATTTGGGGGTACCAGGACTCAACTGAAGAGGCAGAGCAGTCTTACATAATACAGGACTGTTGGGAGGTATGTGCTATAATATGGCAACTTTCAATTTTTGGCAGTTAACATAATCATAGCTGGTTACTGATTGAATTGGAAAGGTCATACATGGCAAAGCAACTTTAAAGCCAGCAGCAGATATATTTACCTTTCCTTTGCTCCCCACAGCTATAGTCAGCTAGAGGGGTTAAAGCAAAATACTTCCTGGTATAGAGGAGCATGTGATTCATTTAATGTGTGCTGGTGATTGGCCCTGCACTGTCACACCGGGAAGGGGGTTAGGTTTTCAGCCATCAGCGGGGGAGCAAAGAACAGAAGAGTTTATCCTGCAGGGGGCCGGGCATTAAAGCACATGTGTTACTTTGACTACGTCTACGCATTTCATTGGCAACAAATGATTTTTGAGGTAATCAATATTTTAAGCAAAGTGGATTTATTTCCTTTAATCTTCTAGTACATTAGAAAATAAAATTGTTTTGGACACGTTTAGTGTGTGTCTTCATTCAGATTGTATTCATCAGCCACAGTGCTTCAAGAGTATGGGCCAGATTCACAGCGGACTTACGACAGCGTATCTCCACGTACGCTGTCGTAAGTCCGAATATGAGCCATCGTATCTATGCGCCTGATTCTTAGAATCAGTTACGCATAGATTTGGCCAAGATACGAGCGGCGTAAGTCTCCTACACCGTCGTATCTTGGGTGCAATATTTACGCTGGCCGCAAGGGGCGCTTCCGTAGATTTACACGTCAAATATGTAAATTAGGTAGATACGCCGATTCACGAACGTACTTGCGCCCGCTACGCCGTTTACATAAGGCTTACGTCCGGCGTAAAGTTACCCCTGCTATATGAGGCGTAGGTAATGCAAAGTATGGACGTCGGCAAGCGTATCTTTTTACGTTGTTTATGTAAGTCGTATGTGAATGGGGCTGTGCCTAGGTTACGTTCACGTCACAGGCAATGGGCCTGGCGTATCTTAAGGAGTAAATTCGACGTGATACTGAGCATGCACGCGTATGCGCCGTTCGTTAGGTGCGTCATTTACGTGGGGTCACGATTGATTTACATACAACACGCCCACCTCTTCCACATTTGAATTACGCAAGGCTTACGCCGGCCCATTTATGCTACGCCGCCGCAACTTACGGAGCAAGTGCTTTGTGAATACTGCACTTGCCCATCCAAGTTGCGGAGGCGTAGCGTAAATAGGATGCGCTACGCCCACACAAAGTTACGCGCTCGTACGTGAATCTGGCCCTATATCTATTGCATAAACCAGTACTGGCATATTTATGCACTGATGCTCATAGATAGATGTAAATAAGTCTGAGCTGCTGGCCAGAACCATTATTGTAATGCATTTGTAGGTAAAGTAATAAAAAAGTGAAGGTAGCCTCAAATGACTTCCGGCTATTGCTTTTATTAAGAATGTATGTATTGTGCAAGCAAAGTTTCCAGGAGGTGAGCAACCTCTATGAAGCTGCTTTGTAACAGTGACTTGTTGATTTGTTATCAAAATGGAAATGTGTCCATGACAAAGACATTTCTCCTGTTTTTTCATTTTAAATTATAATTTTTTTTAAATTGCCATTCTAGCTATGTTATAGAACACCACAGGATTTCCTTTCTATATACTGTGAGTGCTTCAAAAACTCCAATAGAGTTGCTTCTTCTATGTATGATCAAGTTAAAATCAAGCTGAATTTCAGTGAGCATCGCAAGTGTTCAGCCTCATTTTTATTTTGATGTGTTTGGTACGCTAGTCAAGACATTTGTTCTTTTTGAGATAATTTTAACAAGGAAATTCTCTTCTTGCATAGAGAAAAGTGCAAGTGTACATGTCTGTATGTTCTTCCTACAGTTTGTGGCTAAACTGCAGGAAACTGATGCAGAGAAAGAGAAGTTCAATACAAGCAGTTACCTAGCAAGTAACCGGTGTTCGCTGTTAACCCTTAGCTGTCAATCCATTCTGCATCCTTGATCTGCAAAGTACTAATGCTTGTCTAAATACGATGCTTCTTATGTTGAAGCTTGGTTAATCACATTAAATCCTCCAAAATGTAGCTATTCATTTTTCTAAGTGTTACAACACGTCTGTAATTTTCACTTTTGGAGAATCTTTTCTGAAGACATATATACAAGAGGTAAATTAAATAGCCACCATGTATTTGCTGTGGAATACAAATAGTTTGCTATCTGGCATATATTGGGCTAGATTCAGCAAGAATTTACGCCGGCGTATCTATAGATACGCTGCATAATTCAAAGCTGCGCCGGCGTATCTTCTTTCTGTATTCAGAAAGCAATATACGCCGAAATTAGGCTAAGATCCGACTGGCGTAAGTCTCTTACGCTGTTGTATCTTAGGATGCATATTTATGCTGGCCGCTAGGTGGCGCTGCCGTCGAGTTCAGCGTAGAATATGCAAATGAGCTGGATACGCCGATTCAGAAACGTACGTGCACCCGGCGGATTTTTTTACGTCGTTTGCGTAAGGCTTTTTCCGGCGTAACGTTACTCCTGCTATATGAGGCATAGCCAATGTTAAGTATGGACGTCGTTCCCGCGTCGAATTTTGAAAATTTTACGTAGTTTGCGTAAGTCGTTCGCGAATAGGGCTTTGCGTAAATTACGTTCACGTCGAAAGCATTGACTATTTGCGACGTGATTAGGAGCATGCACACTGGGATACGTTCACGGCCGGCGCATGCGCCGTTTGTGAGAAACGTAATTTACGTGGGGTCATGTTTTATTTACATAAAACACGCCCACCTCCTGCCAATTTGAATTCGACACACTTACGTCGGCAGATCTACGATACGCCGCCGCAACTTATGGAGCAAGTGCTTTGTGAATACTGCACTTGCCCGCCTAAGTTGCGGAGGCGTAGCGTAAATAGGATACGCTACGCCCGCATAAACCTACGTCCCACTACCTGAATCTAGCCCATAGTATACTAGTGTATAAGATCAATGACCTAGTAAGGGATAGGGCCTTTTTAGCCTAGCTTCAGCATTTATACAAGTCAGTGGCAGTTGGTGTTTTTGCATCCACGGTTACCCCCACCCCGTGGGTCATTGGGTCAATCGTCCCCCCGGCCGGTCAGCCCCTGCACTTACCACATCAATGGCATGGGCAACGCTTCCCTCCGGACATTGGCTTCTCCTGTGTCTCCTCACGGCATCTCCTTCCTCTTAGGCCAATAGGATTGTTTTTCCTTTCCGCCAATCAGGAAACGGTCTCAAGACCTGCTTCCTGATTGCCTGGGAGGAGAATCAGCGTGACAATAGTGAGCCCACCCTTTTTTGAAGCCTATTAGAGCCACAAGCTCTAATCACGTGCTTCAAAAAAAAAAAAAAAACCTCATTGAAATCCATGCGTTCAGTGCACAACATGTAGATTAGGGGGCTGGACACATGGGTAGGGGGGTGGTGCCCCTGCACTCTGCATTATGGGCCACCACTGATACAAGTCCTGGGCTGTGAGTTGTGAGATTTTGTACTTTTCAAAAGCAAGGCTCCTGGATGTTTATGGGGTGAAGCCGGTTAACCCTTCTTTCCTCTGGAAACGTTAAAAAGATTTATCAGTGTTTATAGTAATTGGACAATTATTGTTGATTAAACCAGTTCTGGGTTTCTTTAGAAGTTCTTATGGGCAGCAATATTATCATAGTACATAAAAGCATCACGAGGAAACAGTGTTTAAACTTTGGGGTGCATCTGGTCCATTGAAATTTAAATTCTGTCATACTTACCCCTACCGCAGATGGTCAGGCACTATAGCTAGCTTTTGTGTTCTTCACCTATAGCAGCCCCTAAGACAAACAGGCCTACTGGTACTTGGTTGCCCCCAGGAGGTATACAAAATGCTATATTGTGGTTGGCAGGCAGGCAGGCAGGCAGAGTGGTTCAATGACAGTCCAGGTATAAGGCAGGCAAGGTTCAGAATAGTCAGGGTCAATCCGTAGTCAAAAAGGCAGACATAGTTCAGAGATTAGTCCCTGGTTTAATCTGAGATCATAAAAAAAGGGGAAAGAGCAAACAGGGCAGACAAACAGGGAGCTTGGAGCACGTATTAAAAAAAAATTACAAGCATGAGACTGCAGGCTTGACTGGCTTAAATTAGCTTTGGTCTCAACCCAGAGACTGGCTACATCAATCACCTTGCAGATGGACAGACAGGGAGTATGCATCACAGCCAAACCAGGATGCTGGAATGAGACCAGCATTACTGTTCTTATGCCCAATGGCATCTCAAGGTGGATTGTTCTTTAACACCCAAAAACATACTTGGGGGGCACACCCCCAAAAATGCTATACATCTAAGATGGTGCTGCTATAAGACCAAAGACAGTACAAAACAGATTATAGCACACACATGCAAAAATTACATTTATCCTGCAAGGTTAGTTAAAAACACCTGGACATATTCAAAAATATGGGGGTTTGGTCACACTATATGGTCATATAGTGCCAAGCCCACTTACTGCGACAAAGTACCCCAAATTAATGGGTCCTAATCTGTTAATAGAATGGCATTTTTAGGGTGTGCCCCCAAGTATGTTTTTGTATGTTGTATAGACCCTGACCAGGTCTCTTGGGCTGGAGCACCCCTAGCCCTCTTCATTACCTCTTATTAGTGGCCACCAGTGCGTAGGTGGAATCCCTTCAGTTCTCCCTTTATAGAGGAGTTTATCTCCCATGGTTGAGACCCAGGTTCTTTCATTCTATTAACAGGTTAGGACCCACTAATTCGGGGTACTTTGTCGCAGTAAGTGGGCTTAGCACTATATGACCATATAGTGTGACCAAACCCCCGTATTTTTGAATATGTTCAGGTGTTTTTAACTAGCCTTGCAGTATAAATGTCATGTTTGCATGTGTGCGGTATAATCTGTTTTGTACTGTCCTTAAACACCCTTGCGTCTATTAAACAAAGTTATTTTTGGTAATAGCGACTATGACGCACCGACTGGCACCCAGCCTGGGTGCTTCCGCCAAGTTACAGCTTCCTCCACTCTGGAACCAGGAAACAGGTATTATAGCTGAGCATTGCATCTGTTCCATGTGGGTCTGTCACAGCGACCATAAAGAAATGTGCACAGTGAAAATTGTAGTGCCCCTTACATTGGTAGTTGCCCTTTAAAATAGTGATCAGTGGAGACATACTTCTTAACACTGGTGGTCAGTGTAAATGCTCCCCTAACATTGTTGAATAGTGGAAAACTGCCCCCTCTTATTGGTGGTCAGTTGATACATGTCCTCTTATACTGGAAAACAATGAAAAAGTGTCTCCTTACACTGGTGGTTGGTGTAAATTGCCCCTAGTATTGATGGCCATTTGAGACATGCCCCCTTACCAATAATGGGCA
The DNA here is from genome assembly GCF_905171775.1 of Rana temporaria. Taxonomy (NCBI): domain Eukaryota; kingdom Metazoa; phylum Chordata; class Amphibia; order Anura; family Ranidae; genus Rana; species Rana temporaria. Next base: position 263,506,249 of record NC_053492.1, on the reverse strand, counting down.
GTGGAAATACACACCCAAACAATAGTAGTGAGGACATGTCTCTTTGAATTTGATTAGTAGAGAAGCACACACTTTCATTTGCTAAACAATGAAGAAGTTTCCCCTTGAATTTGCAATTGGTGGCAAAATGCTCCCTTACATTGGTGGTCAGTGTAGTGCTCCCTTACCTATATGATCTGTGTAGCTGTGCCCCATTACATTGGTGCCCATTGTAGTGCTCCCTTACCTAGATGATCAGTGCCCATTTAGCGTTTCTCCTAAATGGTAAATGTTTAGGAGATATTGACAGCACCTTTAGGTAAGCCTTATTCTGGTTTTACCTATAGATACAACTTGCAAAGGGAGGTTTACAACCTGTCACGTACCTAGTGGCTTGAGCCCAAATTGCAGAGGGAGGCCTCCCTTACGGCTCCTTCTCATGGCCCCAGGTAAGGTAACAGGAGGCACAGGAGTGAGGAGTGGTACGAGTGCCTGGCAGGATCAACAGCGGAGGAAGTCCGTCCAGAGGTCCAGGAATCCCTTGCAGGAGATAGGAGACAGGAACAGGAGGGCAGACCGGAACAGAAGTACTGGACAGGAACAGGAACCGCTGATGGGTTAGCAGGCTGGAACTGGAGTACTGGACTGGAAACAGGAACAACTGACAGGTTAACAGGCTGGAACTGGAGTACCGGACTGGAACCAGGAACAGGACAGCTCACAGATTAGCAGGCTGGAGCAGGAACTGGAGTACCGGACTGGAACCAGGAACAGGACAGCTGACAGATTAGCAGGCTGGAGCTGGAGTACTGGACTGGAACCAGGAACAGGCTGGAATACACAAGAGTAGTCAGGCAGGCCGGGTTGGATATCAAGCGGGCAGCAGAAGAACCAGAGGAACAGGCAGGAGAGTAGTCAAAAGCAGGCCGAAGGTCAGGTGCAGGCAGATAGCTGGGATAGTCACGGATAGACGAGTATTCACAGGCTTAGGTCTCAGATCAGGTTTATGCCCTGTACACATGATCGGTTTGTCTAATGAAAACGAACCGATGGATTTTTTCATCAGATATCCGATGAAGCTGACTTTCATCAGTCTTGCCTACACACCATCGGTTAAAAATACGATTGTGTCCAACGCGGTGACGTAAAACACACCGACGTGCAGAGAAAATGAAGTTCAATGCTTCCGAGCATGCGTCGACTTGATTCTGAGCATGTGCGGATTTTTGACCGATGGATTTCCCCACAGACGATCATTTTTTTCTATCTGTCTTTTAACCATATGAAAAATTTAAAACAGGTTCTATTTTTTTTCACCAATGGGAAAAAAACTGATGGGGCCCACACACGATCGGTTCGTCCGATGAAAACGGTCGGTCGGTCCGTTTTCATCAGACGAACCGATCGTGTGTACAGGGCTTAAGGCACCCAGAACGCTGTAGAGTAGACAGCAAAGCTTGTATGTGACAGGCAGGTTTAAATAGCCCGCCGGGCGCCAACAGGAGCGTGTGTGCGCGCTTTCCCTTGCGCATGCGCCCCCGAACATGCACCAGTGAGCCTGGAGCGCTTGTTACTGGCAGGATCTTCCTGACACAACCTCTTTAAAGGAAGTGCCCCCTTACATTGAATGAATGAATGAATGAAGAACTTATATAGTGCAGCACATGCGAACTGAATCGCCTCTGGGCGCTCGCTGTTCCTGTCTCTTTTGATATCAAAAGAGATGAGTTTTGATCTTTCTTCTAAAGGTCAAGTGATTCTCCTCCAACCAAATGCTGGTTGGTAATGCATTCCATAGTCTGGGACCTTGGAGCGCAAATCTTCGCTCTCCTTTGGACTTGTATTTGGCTTTGGGTATCTGGAGCAGATTTTGGTTGGTGGATCGCAGAATGCGATTGGGGTTGTGAGCTTTTATTTTTTCGCATAGATATTGGGGGGCCTTTCCATGGATGCACTTATGTATCAGACAGAGTGCTTTAAACGCAATTCTATCTTTTACTGGCAACCAGTGAAGGGTTCTCAGTGAAGGTGAGATCGATTCCCATTGGTTGTCATGTTAAATCTTGGTCACAAAACAAAATGTTTTGTGGAAAGCTACTGAACATCTAGCTTCTTTACATATCCTAAGGCTGCATTCACACCTCGGCTTACAAAATCGCTGCGTTTTGTCCCGCGAATTGCGGCGACAAATAGCAGCGTTTTGTACCGCGATTTGCGGTGACAAAACGCCGCGATTGTGAATGCAGCCTTCACCCCCTCTATGGAGATGGTTAACATCTCCTATGCCGAACGCCGAAAGCCGCCAGGCGTACGGCGTTCGGCGTTCGGCGTGGAGATGTGAACCATCTCCATAGAGGTGCATGTTAAATCATCCCTCTGGCGTCTCGGGGCTGCAGCGGCGTCGCACTACAGGCGTATATACGCCTAGGTGTGAACGGGGGCTAAACAAATATAAAGAGATTTCTAAGCTCAAACTTACCAACCAACCAGGGACCAACCGAATTGACCTGTCTAACAATATACGTTAAGAACAGGGGTTCTTAGCGCATATTGTTAGACAGGTCAATTCTGTTGGAAATTGGTAAATCTTGCGCCAATGTAAGTGTATATAGAAACTACAGTGATCAAAATAACTAGAATAGTAAGCTGCTCCCCTAAAAATCAGTGAACTGAAATAAATTGTGGAATTAGTGGAGGGTAGCTACCCTCCACTAGGTCAATTCTGTTGGTCGCTGGCTGGTTGGTAAATTTGAGCTTGGAAATCTCTTTATATTTGTTTGACATACAGTTTGTTGCCATTCCACTGCTCCTTGCTACAAAGACCAGTTATAGGTGGGGCAGTGGCCACTTTTTTGTATCTTTACATATCCTCCCTGCTATTGCTGCATGCATTCAGGGCCGATCCGCCCTATAGGCTCACTATGCAAGGCGCTTAGGGCCCCGCAAAGCTGCGAAGGGCCCCCCAAATTACTAGAGGCCCCGCCTGGTGAGAAGTTATTTTCGCCCCCTCACCCTGCTTCTCAACTCGCTGGCTGCATGGGAGAAGAGGTAATAAGTCAGCACCCCCGCTTCCCAATTTAATGTAAGATGTAATTTACGACAGCAGAACACCCCCTCCCCCCGCTTCTCAACTTTCTTTAATGTGACATGTCACTGTCGTCAGCGCCCCCCGCTTCTCATTTTTAATGTGCCATGTCATTTTGCTTAGGGCCCCAGGGAGGTCAGGATGGGCACTGCATGCATTGTACATAAACATATGTTTAGGAAAATATTTGACAGCACCTATGAGGGATTGGCAAAGTTTAGGAAAATTGATATGAATTATAATCTTTCCCTGAAGCCTCTCCAAGACACAGATACACTGGATTGCTTTAATGCTTGTAAGGCTGCGGAATGTTTAACAACAAAGACTAGACAAAGAGCTAGATTTGAAAAAAAAGAAGACAAAAAGAAAGGCACTGTCTGTTCTATATAATTGGTATTATGTGCTAGCATTGTTACAGCTAATGTTTGTTTCTACATGTCCGTGTTGTAACTTGCATTAGACATTTCATTTTGGGCAATCAGAATATTCTGAGAATTAAAATTTGTGTCATGTTGTGGATCCTCTGTCAAAAAATACACTCATTTAACATGAAAATGTTGCAAGTTGTACTGAATCTTCATTAACGTTCAGCGTTTTATAGCTCAAAGCTTCAAAAAATAAATGATGCTCTACCTATGGAGATGGTTCTCCAGTACAAGTTGCCTGAAGCTCAAAAAAGTTCTGGAGCTTTTTTGTAGCTCAAATCGGCAGATTTGTGCATATTTGTCATGCATTTTTCTGCTTAAATGTGATAATTAAATACAAATAATAATTAAGAAATAAATAATACATAAAAATGAATAAAAATAAATAAGTAAAATAACCTTAACCACTTCCGGACCGCCCGCTGCACATATACTGAGGTAGGGTGGCCCGGCTGCACAAAACACATACATGAGATACAGAGTGCGCATGCCAGCTGCCGGAGGTGCGCACCCACTGCACGCCGCGGGAGCTTTCCCGATTATGGTAAAGAGAGGCGGAACGCGGACCAGTTTCAGCAGACATGTTCGGTCGTGTGTAGGCCCGAGCGGGCAGGATTCCAGCAAACATTTGCCCGCCGGGCCTTTTCCCAGCGGGAAAATATTTCTGGACTTGTTTTAAAACAGCCCGCTGAAATCCTGCCCGCTCGGACATGTTCGGTCGTCTGTACAGACCTACCGTACATGTCCGAGCGCCCGCCATCCCTCGCATGCGTCGAATGACTTTGACGCATGCGTGGAAGCATTTAACTGGCAGGGCCGGCCACGTCGCCGCGTCATCGTCGCGGCGACGGCGCGGACACGCCCCGCGTATTGTTTACGCGCGGATTTCTGTATGATGGTGAGTACAGCCACCATACAGAAATCCCCGGGCATACATGTACGGTGAAAACAGTCCGGTGGACCGGTTTCATCGTACATGTATGCTCGTCTGTACGCGGCCTTAGGGTCAGATTTGTCTGCCCCAATGTCCGCAGTCCAGCTAAAAATAAAAGATAGCCGCCATTACCAGTAAAAAACTATAAAAATAAATAGAAGTTTATAAATCTATCCCATAATTTATAGACGCTATAATTTTTGCGCAGACCAATCAATATATACGCTTATTGCAATTTTATTTTATTTACATATTGGGCTAAACTGGTGAATACATTTTTTTTTTATGTTCTGTTTGGATATGTATTATAGCAGAAAGAAAAAAAATTTCAATAGTGCAAAAAATAAAAACTGCAGAGGTAATCAAATACCACCAAAAGAAGGCTCTATTTGTGGGAAAAAAAGGACATCAATTTTATTTTGGTACAATGTCGCACGACTGCGCAATTGTCAGTTAAAGCAATGTAGTGCCATATTGCAAAAAATGGGCTGGATTTTAAGGGGGTAAATCCTTCCGGGGGCTGAAGTGGTTGTAAAGTCAGAAGGTTTTTTATCTTAATGCAATCTATGCCTTCTGTGTGCAGCAGCCCCCCTAATATTTACCTGAGCCCCATCTCTATCCAGCGATACCCATGAGTGCCTCATCAGTCCAGGATCTCTCTCTCCTGATTGGTTGAGACACAGCAGTGGCGTCATTGGCTCCCGCTGCTGTCAATCAAAACTCAGTTAGCCAATCAGGTGAGAGAGGGGGTGGGGCCAGGCCGCAGCTCCGCGCCTGAATGGACACAGAGCTGTAGCTTGGCTTGGGTGCCCCCATAGCAAACTGCTTGCTGTGGGGGCACTCAACAGGAAGGAGGGGTCAGGCGCACCGAAGAGGGACCCAAAAAGTGGAGGATTCAGGCTGTCCTGTGCAAATCCACTGCACAGAGGAGGTAAGTATAACATGTTTTTTTATTTTAATAGAAAAAAAAATCATAATTTACAATCACTTTATTCCCTAACCCTAATATTAGCCCCTAATATTAACCCCTAATCCTAACCTCTATTCTAACAAAATAAATAAATAAAAATAATAAGTAAATAAATAAAATAAGTTAATTAGGCCCCAACCATAACCTTTAACCCCTAACCTTTTACAAAAAAAGTTTTTAAAAATTGTATCGTGTCCTGATTATCAGAGCAGTCCCAACAGTGCCCATCACTGCTTCCAATCAGTGCCTCCTCATCAGTGTCACCCATCAGTGCAGCCTCATCAGTGCCCATCAGTGCAGCCTCACCAGCCCACATCAGTGAAGGAGAAAAATTACAAATTTGCAAAATTGTTAAAAAGGTTTGTTTGTTTTTCAAAATTGATTATATACCACCAAAAGAAAATAAATACATAAATAAATTCATGGGTACAGTGTTGCATGACCATGCAATTGTAATTCAAAGTGTGACAGCGCTGAAGTCTGAAAATTGGCCTAGGCGAGAAGTGGGGAAAAGTGCCCAGCAGGCAAGTGGTTCAAAACATTGTACAAAAACGTGCAACAAATATCCGAAAAACGCTCAAAAACACGACACACTTGGCTTTTTTTTTGTTGTAAAAACCAAGGCCCAGATTCACGTAGATAGGCGTAAATATAAGCAGGCGTAGCGTATCGTAGTTACGCTACGCCGCCGCAACTTAGAGAGGCAAGTGCTGTATTCACAAAGCACTTGCATCTAAAGTTACGGCGGCGTAGCGTAAATGTGCTGGCGTAAGCGCGTCTAAATCAAATAAGGAACGGGGGGCGTGTTTTATGTAAACTTAGCATGACCCCACGTAAATGACGCTTTTTTTGAGCGGCGCATGCGCGCGCATGCTCAGTATCATGTCGAATTTTCAAATAAAATTACGCCCGCTCAATGCCTAGACGACGTGAACGTAACTTACGCAAAGTCCTATTCGCGAACGTTTCACGCAAACGACGTAAACAACGGAAAATTCGACGCTGTCCCGACGTCCATACTTAACATTGCGCACGCCTCACTATAGCAGGGGTAACTACGTACGTCGGTCCAAAGCCTTACGCAAACAACGCATATAGATATGCCGGGTGCACGTACGTTCGTGAATCGGCGTATCTACCTAATTTGCATATTCTACACGTAAATCTACGGAAGCGCCACCTAGCGGCCAGCGTAAATATGCAACTAAGATACGACGGCGTAAGAGACTTACGTCAGTCGTACATAAGCAAAAATCCGGCGTATCTTGCTTTCTGGATACAGAAAAAAGATACGGCGGCGCATCCTAGAAGTTACGTGGCGTATCAATAGATACGCCAACGTAACTTCTTTGTGGATCTGGCCCCATGAGTGCAACCACATTGTGAACGGCACACATTCAATATATAAAATGTGTGTACATTTTCACTTGATCTGGTTGATTGTTGGTTGCTCAGAGAAAGCAAACATACAGCACGTGTCTTTACATTCCTTTGCAATATATGTCATATATAAAGTACACAGAAAAACACATATCTGTTTGCCGGGAATGCACATGGGAAAGTCCATCCACCTGTAAAATATGTAGAACATGTAAAGCTTTGCTCTTTTGCTTGGTACATTCCCCCAAAGATGGCACTGTACTCCTTACTCTTTATACTTGTAGTGCCCTGCTCCTGATGACCAGACGCTATGTTTAAATTTAGTGGGTGTATGAGCTGGTAGTTAGCTCAGACTCTGATTATTAAGGCAAAATCAGCCTCTGTTCCGGCTATGCCTGTGCTCGGAGGGTTTTCCCATTGTTTGCCTGTAGGTGGCATTACCACCACAGGCCAATGTTGGAACACAGGCAAGCCAGGGTGTATTGGGTGTCTTTCCCCGGGAACAGCCCAGTGGGATTGGCCCCACCGCTGGGCATGCTGGGAAAGGATACTTAAGGGGCAGACGCCATTTTCTTAGGTCCCTTTTGCCTCGTGGCCCTCCTGGCTCGAGGTAAGTGATGGTCCATTTTCAGCCCTGGGACCACGTTGGCCCGAGGCTGCATTTCCGCCAGGTAGGCCCAGTCGTCTTGACTGGGGCCTGCACTTTGAAGGTGATCCTGTGCTGTCTGTCCTGCGGGAAGAAGCCACTCAATGGAGGAAACCAGGGGAGGACCTGTCCTGGAGAGGACCAAGTGGGAAGGCTGGTATCTCGGGAGAGGCCTGGTAACTTTATTGGAGGATGCACCGTATTCTATGATGCCTTGCAGTGTTACCGGGTCGACCTAAAGGCTCTAGACTGCACGGCTGGAGATCCAGGTACTAAATCCTGTGGCAGAGGATTCTGGAACAGTTTATTTCGACTCTCAAAGAAAGGTCTGTGGCAAAGACTGTATTATTTTTGTCCGTGCATCATCCTGGCTGCTAGGCCAGTGAGAGAGGCCTATCCGGGTGAGCAATACCCACTCTGAGGAAAGTGGTGAGTTGACTTTTGAAACCATAGAAGTTCCCCAGTGATCTGCATCGGGTGCCTGAACCTTCACCTAACCCTCCGTCCCTCTACCTATACAAGTTTGTGTGAAAATAAGAAACCTGACAGAAAAGGGATTTAAAACTTGTGTGGACATTGAAGTTTCTTAGATTCTCATCTCATCCCCTAGACAACGCAAAGCGAGGTAACGTGCAAGGCGCAAAACAAACCAGCAGCTCCTACGGGGGTAGTGCTACATATTTTATGTAGGAGATGCTAGTTAATACAGATTGTGGGTAACTCTTTCACTGATCATGTATAGAGCTCCAGGAAAAACACTAAGGGCCTGATCCACAGCCGCCGAGCGCAACTTAACTTTTCAGAGTTAAGTTACACTGCCGCAAATCTCCCAAGTTAGGTGCCGATCCACAAAGCACTTACCTGGAAATTTGCGGCGCTGTAACTTAACTCCGTCCGGCGCAAGGCGTTCCTAATACAAATGGGCGATTCCCATTTAAATTAGGCGCGCTCCCGCGCCGGACGTACTGCGCATGCTCCGTCGGGTAACTTACCCGACGTGCATTGCGCTAACTGACGTCGCTCCGACGTCATTTGCTTAGACGTTAACGTAAATGGCGTCCAGCGCCATTCACGAACGTCTTACGCAAATGACGAAGAATTTCAATTTCGACGCGGGAGTGACGGCCATACTTAACATGGCTTAAGAGAGCTAGGGCTGAGCCCTAGTTTTATGCGGCGGAACTCGACGTAAACGACGTAGAATTAGCGCGACGGGCCCGTCGGAATGTTCGTGGATCGCCGTAAGCAGGGCCGTCTTTAATATGGTTTGGGCCCAGGGCAAACATTTTTTTTGGGCCCCCCTCCAGCTTATTTTGGGCCTGGCTGGTTCACATGTATGTTTTGGCGGCCCTCATTTGTGCAGGTACAGCAGCCCATTGATTTGAATGGGCCGCCATGCCTTTGTTTCCTGCAGAAAAAAGGTGCATTCAGCATTTTAAAAATACAGTTGCCTTGAAATCCATTCTGCCTTTGCACCATGCTACTTACCTGCAGTTCTTGCACACACAAACGCACTCTGTTTTTTCAAAAGCGCGACCTAAACGTCTAAAAATGCAGCAAGTGTGGGAACTGCAGATAAGTCACAGCAGACAGCAGAATGGACAGACAGTGCTGTATTTCAGTGCTTGATGGGCATAGACGTGCCGTGTGCGCAGCCTATTACATGAGGCATGCGATTTTCTTTGCAGGAAACGCAGGCATGGACGGCCCATTCAAATGAATGGGCTGCTGTGCCTGCGCAAATGTGGGCCGCCAAAACACATACATGTGAACCAGTCAGGCCCAAAATAAGCCCATCAAGCAGTTAAATACAGACAGTAATGTCATGTGCTCTGAGGCTTTACTCAGCCTGGACTGCAGGTCTGGTCTGTGATTTAAAGAGTTCCTCTATTTTACACATGGCATGGCATGGGGTCCCATGGTGCTAAAGCAGAATGGACAGACGGTGCTGTGACCCCATGCCATGTGTAAAATAGAGGAACTTTTTAAAACACTGACCAGACCTGCAGTGAATCATCAAATATTATAAAGACTTTGGGCACACTCTACAGAAAACTTCAATTTACAATATAGATTAGCAAACAGTGACATACCTTGAGGAGCAGGACATGAAGAAGTCAGCCTCGGGAAGAGCAAACTGGGGATGTTATAAAATCACATTCTAATTCACTTTTTTATACAAGCAGCACCCAGTGGCAGGAAGGGAGAAGTGCACGTCTAAAGGGAAGCCAGGGGTGCTGTACATGTTAAAACACTGGGAAGGGAAGCAGTACTGTCACTGGCTGCGTGCCGCTGATGATTTTCAGCCTGATTTGTGGGCAGCACAGGGGCTTAACGGGAGGCAGGGTCGCCATCAGGAATTATGGGGCCACTTACACAGCTTCAGGCATGGGCCCCCTGGAGCAGAGAACCGGGATGGGGGGTGCTGCCGCCTGAAATTGAGAAGCAGGGGGGGCTGCCGCGAATTTAGAAGCGGGGGGCCCTTTACAAAAAAAGAAATAAAGAAAAATATATATAAAAAAGGGGTGTAGCCATCCGGGGCCCTGGGGACCTCTGGGCCCTTTAATAAAAAGAAATAAAAAATATATATAAAACATATATTTTAAAAAGGGGGTTGCCATCTGGGGCCCTGGGGACCTCTGGGCCCTTTAATATTTTTTTTTTAATAAAAATTAATTACAAAAAAGGGGGGTTGCCATCCTGGACCTCTGGGCCCTTTAATAAAAAATATATATAAAGAAACATTTATAAAAAAAAAAGGGGGGGTTGCCATCCAGGGCCCTGGGGACCTCTGGGCCCTTAAATAAAAATAAAATAAAAAAAATATATAAACAAAAATAAAAAAATAAACATTTATAAAAAAGATAAAGGGTGTTTGCCACATGGGGCCCTGGGGACCTCTGAGCCCTTTAATAAAAAATATATATATATATATATATATATATATATATATATATATATGTATATATATATATATATATATATATATATATATATATATATATATATATATATATATATATATATATATATATATAAAGAAATAAAATATATAAAAAAAATGTTTTTTATAAAAAAAAGGGGGGTTGCCATCCGGGGCCCCGGGGACCTCTGGGTCCTATAATAAACATTTATATATATATATATATATATATATATATATATATGGGGACCTCTGAGCCCTTTAATAAAAAAAAAATATATATATATATATATATATATATATATATATATGTATATATATATATATATATATATATATATATATATAAAGAAATAAAATATATAAAAAAAATGTTTTTTATAAAAAAAGGGGGGTTGTCATCCGGGGCCCTGGGGAACTATGGGCCCCTGGGGACCCCCAGACCTCTAAAAAAAAATTGGCCCTTTAATAAAAAATAAAATAAAAATATATTAAATTGTCCCTTTAATAAAAATATATATATATTTTTTTTTTTATAAAAAAAAAAGGGGGGGTTGCCATCTGGGGCCCTGGGGTCCTCCGGGCCCCTGGGGGCCTCCGGACCCCTAAAAAAAAAAAAAAAAAAAAAAATTTTTTTTTTTTTTTTTTTTTTCAAAGGGGGTTGCTTTGGGCCCCCAACAGTGACAGGGCCCAGGGCACCTGCCCCATTTGCCCTGCGGTAAAGACGGCCCTGGCCGTAAGTGTTCATTTGCATATTCTAGGCCGGCCGCAATGGCCTCGCCACCTAGCGGCCGGCCTAGAATTGCATCCTTAAGATCCGACAGTGTAATTCAATTTCACATGCCGGATCTTCTCCCTAACTATGGAAAACTGATTCTGTGGATCAGTTCCATAGTTAGGACCAGGGATACGACAGAGTAACACCAGTTACTGGCCCTAAGTACACAGATAAAATGCTTCTATTAGAGTTTTTTACTTGACAAAGGATTTGTCTTTCTGCCCCTTCATTCCTGAGCTTTCTTTGCACTTGTATGAAAGATTTGACACTCTTTGCAACTTTTTATTTTGCTGACACAGCCACTTTCTTTGTAAGAGCTTTAAGTTGCTGAACGTCTCTTGGGACGTAAGGAACAGGATGGGATGGAACTGTAGTTGGCACAGGCAGGAAGTTCAAAAGAATGTCACTATATTATCACAGTCGTCCTCTGAATGTTGGCGTGCAATTAAACAGCTGTAAGGAAGAATCGGGTGGGGATATGTCCGATTTGGGTGGGATTTTCATCCTGCTTAAACTACGTCTCAAGATAAAACGCAAGACACTGTACTTTGCTGCTTAACAGATTAATCTTGTTATTATTATTCTTGTAATGAATGTCCCATTTTCTGGTTATATTGTATGACAAACCATTTTTTTTTTCAGATTTGAAACGTTTGCAGTGATATATTTAATATCTGTGCATGTAGTACTTCTGTGTCAGTTTTGTCACAATCATAACATGAACATACACGTTTAGATCACCTCAGCATGCATTTTGGTGTCTATAGAGGTTGTGAAGTAACCAGGCACCGATGACAATGCAGAAAGCATTGATAATGACAATAGTCAAAAAGGGAGAGTATAGCCTCAATTAGGACTGATAAATAGTATACCAATGTGCCATCATCCAGAATATATGATTGAAAAAGTAAGACCACGTGAGTATAGGGAAAAGGCTGCTTGGGGCCTATTATCCATCAATAGTCACAGGTCAAAAGGTGTTGGCTAGGATTTTCAAGGCACTGATAACATAACAATAAGATAGTATAAAAAATATTTATTAACATAAAACAATATACAAATTTAAAAGCATTAGGGACAAGCCCCACAGATCAGAAAGGCAATGTAATGAAACAAAACCATCAATATCTAATGGGTGGAGCCAGCCAGCAACCTCGATCGGTTTTGCGGTGATACCGCTTCTTCAGGAGGGTCTATAGAATACATAAAAAATGTACAATAGAAACAAGCATATTAAATACAGCATATTACAATAGAATAACAAAAAAGCAGAACATTGTCAAAGGGAGTCACATGTGCTCATCTATGCTGGTTCATTGATCAGGCATGGGCTCGGAAACCCCCCGTGGCACTTTGACAATGTACTGCTTTTTTGTTATTCTATTGTAATATGCTGTATTTAATATGCTTGTTTGTTAATCAGACCACAAAAAAGGGGCATTCTTCCAACTGGCCACATTTTTCCCATTGCTCCCCAATGGATTGGTTTTAGCAGGTATTCATTGACACCTGGAAACTATTTTAAGGGTTCAATTGCAAGAAAAAGGTTGGGAAAGCCTGATTTTATGGATGCAAGTTATGTGACTACTATGATAAATGTCCCCCAATGTGTCTAAAGCACGTCAACACATCTGGAATAGATGCTTATTAATGCATGCATTTTGGTCTGAATGGGAGCTAACCAAAGAATTGTGCTTTGCAAATGTGCCCTTCACTTTTTTTTGTTTATAACCCCAGGGCAAGTAAAGATCCTGGGAGGGTAGAAACACTGTCACATGACTTTGGTCATGTGACAAGGTTTACTGCCTATCCAAGGGTGTTCTTTGCAATATTTTGCAGAGAACACTGATAAGGACAGCACATATTCCACACCAAAATATAGTATAGAAATGGAATGCACTTACCATAAAAAAACGGCCTTTCAAGTGGTTGTAAACTCTTACATATACCCAGTGAAGTGACTGACCTCAGGTGATCCACAGAGATGAAACAAATCTTCCAACATAAGTTGTACCTGTTTATTAGCAGACTTCACTTCTGTACAACCGTTCAAAATCCAGAATTTCTAAAGCTTCTGAGCTGGCAGAAAAAAAAGGAAGCAGACAGCTGAAGTTACACTCTGCATAGCACAGTGAGGAGAGCTGATTGGAGGAAAGGGACACATGCCCCTCCACATAACACACAGAAGCAGAGCTGAGGGTGCCAATCAGTTGGAGATCCCTCCCCTGTCATCTTTTTTTCTCTTGGTGTCAGGAAAACGTTGCAGAAGTGATTCATGCTAATAGAGGAACAAAGCAGCAGCCAGAAATTACACTTAGTGCTCTTAATTGAGACAAGTACAGATTAAAGAGGGGTGCTTTTTTCATATTTCATGTCTGAGGATTACAACCACTTTAAAAGCCAACGCAATTGAAATTCATCCCATATGCGAGTCATTTTACCCAAAATGAATATTGTGCCCGAATTTGACATCCATATACACTAAACATTTTACTGTCATAAGGGCTACACTCTGACCAGAAAAAATATGTATTTTAACCCAACCTTAAAATGTAATGTAACTAGTTTATAATCTGTATGGCCAGCATACTGCTCATGTTAAAGCATGAATAGGAAGTCGCTGAACTTCACATTTCCTCCAGAATATAAAGTTCTCCAGGGAAGGAAGAAGTGGTAGGTTTGGTTTGTGTCAGCTGAGAAGCAACCTACCCATACGCAGTCATTCCCTGGCAGACTGTCCTTCACGTTCCATTCTTTTTTGCTTCACTTCCAATCCTCATTTTTATTAATACACTCTGCTGTGTAAGGCCTCGTACACACGACCGAGTTTCTCTGCAAAAACCAGCAAGAAGCTTGCTGGGTTTTTTTTTTTTGCCGAGGAAACCGGTCGTGTGTACACTTTTCGACGAGGAAACCGACGCGGATCTCGTCGGGCCAAAAAGAGAACATGTTCTCTATTTCCTTGACGGCAATGGGAAAATTTGGCTCGCCGAGATCCTCGGCGGCTTCACAAGGAACTCGACGAGCAAAACGATGTGTTTTGCTCGTCGAGTTTCTCGGCCGTGTGTACGCGGCCTAAGTGTTCTACAGTAGGGACACAAACACTGACATCACATTATTAAAAAAAAAAAAGATATATAAATGTATAATAAATGTCATCAGTTTGTACTGGCAAGTACCCAATTGTTAAAGTAGAATTCCAGCCTAAACCTCTTAAAAATGTTCCCTTCTCCCTCCCAACACCTAAGCTGTGTAAAAAAAAAAAAAGTATATCTGAATATATAAAAGTAGTTAGCGCCTATGGGGAAAGCAGCTGGCAAACAATTAGGTTGGTACACAAACCTTAGCAGCAAAATAAAATAAAATGTGCAGCACCACAAAAAGTGGTACAATCAACATATAAAGAAATGTGTCATAATCAGTAATAAAATCAGCAAAACAATAATCCAAGCATCCAATTAACATAAGCAAAAGTTTATAGTGAATGAATAAATGTCCACCACCGTGTGTGGTCAGTAATTAAATCCTCTGATGTGTATCCACACCACCCTCTGGTAAATTGCAAACTCACCAGAAATGTACTGTATGCTGCAAGTAATACAGCTCAACCGGCTTAGATCACAGAAATCCAGGTTTCTTGCTCCTGCTCTGTCATCCCAGGTTTCAACCAAAGACACCTTTCCTTTAGGCTCCATGCGCACTAGCATTTTTTTAAATCCTAGAATCTGTTTTTAGCATTTTTTTTTCTGCTCCTAGAAGTTAAATAGTGTTATCCTATGTGTCCATGCACACTACTTTAGGCTATTAACATTTTATGAGCTTCATCTTCTGGAAACAGGAAAAAAATGTTTTTGGAGCGTTTCTTGGAGCGTCTTTCCATAGTGTGCATGGAGCCTAAAAGTGGTGGTAAATTCATAAACGAAAAAAAAAATTGCTCCCCCTGCTAGTTAAAGGTATCATATGCTAGTATGCATCGCATACTAGCACATTATGACAGACTCACCTGAAAAACGAAGAGCTCCAGTGGCACGCTGCCAGGGCTTCCATCTTTACCCGGTCTTTCTTCAGGGTTCCGGGCGTTTGATTAGCCGAGCTGTGATGATGTCACTCCCACACATGCGTACAGGAGTTACAGCCGTGGCATTGATCTCTGGACTGATGGCTCATTTACTGTGCCTACAATTCAGAGTGCAGTGCACATGTGTCGGTAACATAACTGGATGCATTTGACAGGCGGAAAAAAGGCATTATGCCACCTCCCCACCACCTGTTTTAACTAGGGTTGTCCCGATACCGATACCAGTATCGTTATCGGGACCGATACTGAGCATTTGCGGGAGTACTTGTACTTGTACATATAGACACTCCCCCTTGCTCGGGATTGGACGGGTGATCTGTCTATCAAAGTGCAGATCACCCGTCCAATCCCGAGCAAGGTGGAGTGTCTATACGCGGTGCGGCGGGGAACACACAGCTATTCAAATGAAAGCTGTAATGTTCCCTGCACGCTGATTAACTAGGTGGCGGCATCTAGGTATGGGGAGACATGGCTGCATATGTGGGGGGACATGGCTGCATATGTGGGGAGACATGGCTGCATATGTGGGGGGACATGGCTGCATATGTGGGGAACATGGTTGCATATGTGGGGGACATGGCTGCATATGTGGGGGACATGGCTGCATATATGGGGGACATGGCTGCATTGATGGGGGACATGGCTGCATTGATGGGGGACATGGCTGCATATGTGGGGGACATGGCTGCATTGATGGGGGACATGGCTGCATATATGGGGGACATGGCTGCATATGTGGGGGACATGGCTGCATATGTGGGGGACATGGCTGCATATGTGGGGGACATGGCTGCATATGTGGGGGACATGGCTGCATCTGTGGGGGACATGGCTGCATCTGTGGGGGACATCGCTGCATTCGTGGGGGACATGGCTGCATTTGGGGACACATTTAAAAAAAAGTATCGGTATTCGGTATCGGCGAGTACTTGAAAAAAAGTATCGGTACTTGTACTCGGTCCTAAAAAAGTGGTATCGGGACAACCCTAGTTATAACCCTTGCAGTGCGGGAGCAGCCCCACTGCAACGGACCATTTGAAGGTTTCCTGGATTTGAGCTTTAAAGCAGAATTTAATAAATGGCCTCCTAGGAGGTTTATGGCATAATGCACTAGTATGCACAGCATATTAGCACATTATGAGAGACTTATCTGTCAAACAATGCCCTCCAGCTCTGCACTGTCAGCGCTTCTGCTGGCCAGGGGTGCTTCCATCTTCTCCTGGTCTTCCTTCTGTTTGGCTGCTTGAATAGCTGGGCCACGACGATCACACTGCTACGCATACACAAAGCAGTCACGTCATCATGGCGTATTGCTGTGAATGTATGCGAAGCTGTGCATGCGTGGCTCCGTATACATTACAGCTGACAGGCAAGGGGAAGCATTTATGATAGAAGTGACCAGTATGATCTCTTCTCTTATACAAACTCTACCTGTCAGCGTTTTTTAAATGTGAGTTTAATTCTGCTTTAAGTAGGATATACTGGGCCAGGCCAGGCAGTAAAGCAGTTTTGTGTAGTCCAAATCACTAGCAATATTTGGAGCATTTCCTCTGCCCCTCTATGCAGAATTGTCCATCAGTAAGCAGTCTGCTTTGGCTTGGATAAGACTTTCAGGCTTACCCTAGGTAGCCAGTTCATGGTTAAACACACCATGAGACTCATAGCAGGGATGGCGTCATTACTCTTACTAGTCACGTTAGAAAAGGTGTGTATGAGGCACACGTTATTAAAAGAGGAAGACATTTAATCTCTAAATAAGTGCATTCCTCTGTGTACAGCAATTAACACAAATCCGAGTTCAGCTAACCCAATATTAAGGCTGTTTTTCTCAGTTTATTAATAGCTCTTGTTACTAAGGTTGGAAGAGTTGAACTATGTGAACTCCTCCTGGTTGGGTGCTACTACCTGTCTTGCTGTCCTTCTATTGGCTCCTTCTGTCTCTAGGCTGATTCCTGTCTTCCTCAGGCATTGTTACAAAATTAAGTGTAACCTGTTTCAACTGCCTTCTCAAAGTCATTTTCTTTCAGACAAAAACAACTTCCTTTGTGTGAACTTGTTGTGACTCATTAAAGGGAACGCACACAGTCATGTACTGGCGTTTTGCTGACAATACAAACTGTGCAATGTGCTGCTACTTGTAAAATGCGGAGAATTATGTGTTTTGTTGTGTTCAGATTTTCAACAAAGATATTATTGTTGTCTTCACAAAAAAAGGCAAACATTCTTCCTTTAGGGCTACTTACCTTTAGCAAAGCCTGGCTTATTTAATAATGTGGCTCAGAGTTTAATGACTATAGACCAAGCTGAAAAACCCTGACAACCAGCCAAAACGTTACTTTACTTATCTGATTACTGTGCACTGATCTCATTGGTTGCTGTGGCATAGGTTGCATTGCTGAGAAGTAAATGGATTGGCAGACATCCCAACCTGCAAAAACTCATTTCAGAGAGGTGGCAAACTCATTTCAGGGAGGTGGCAAACTCATTTCAGAGAGGTGGCAAACTCATTTCAGGGAGTTGACGCTTCGCGCTAGGCGCCGACCCCCCACACCCCATTAAATGCAGCTTTACCAATGCCAATGAAATGCAGCCTTACCAGTGCCAATTAAATGCAGCCTGATCAGTGCCAATTAAATGCAGCCTGATCAGTGCTAATTAAATGCAGCTATACCAGTGCTCATGAAATGCAGCCTTACTAGTGCCCATGAAATACAGCCTTACTAGTGCCCATGAAATGAAGCCTTACCAGTGCCCATGAAATACTGCCTTATCAGTGCCCATGAAATACTGCCTTACCAGTGCCCATGAAATACTGCCTTACCAGTGCCCATGAAATACAGCCTTACCAGTGCCCATGAAATGCAGCCTTACCAGTGTTCATGAAATACTGCCTTACCAGTGCCCATGAAATACTGCCTTACCAGTGCCCATGAAATACAGCCTTACCAGTGCCCATGAAATACAGCCTTACCAGTGCCCATGAAATACAGCCTTACCAGTGCCCATGAAATGCAGCTTTAACAATGCCCATGAAATGCAGCCTGATCAGTGCCAATTAAATGCAGCTATACCAGTGACCATGAAATACAGCCTTACCAGTGACCATGAAATGCAGCCTTACCAGTGCCCATGGAATACAGCCTTACCAGTGCCCATGGACGACAGCCATACCAGTGCCCATGAAATGCAGCCTTACCAGTGCCCATGAAATGCAGCCTTACCAGTGCCCATGAAATGTAGCCTTACCAGTGCCCATGAAATGCAGCCTTACCAGTGCCTATGAAATGCAGCCTTACCAGTGCCCATAAAATACAGCCTTACCAGTGCCCATGAAATACAGCCTTACCAGTGCCCATGAAATACAGCCTTACCAGTGCCCATGAAATGCAGCTTTAACAGTGCCCATGAAATGCAGCCTGATCAGTGCCAATTAAATGCAGCTATACCAGTGCCAATGAAATACAGCCTTACTAGTGACCATGAAATACAGCCTTACCAGTGACCATGAAATACAGCCTTACCAGTGTCCATGGAATACAGCCTTACTAGTGCCCATGGACGACAGCCAAACTAGTGCCCATGAAATGCAGCCTTACCAGTGCCCATGAAATGCAGCCTTACCAGTGCCCATGAAATGCAGCCTTACCAGTGCCTATGAAATGCAGCCTTACCAGTGCCCATGAAATTCAGCCTTACCAGTGCCCATGAAAAATACAGCCTTACCAATGCCCATGAGGTACAGCCTAATCACATAGATCTCTGAAATGGATTTGAATATCCCAGCAGCAACTGTAACATATTCCTATTGTGAGAAAAACAATCAGCGCCACAATCACTTATAGTGATACACCACACCTACTGTAATATTCATTTTGTGAAAATAGTGCAGCGCTGCGTATCTATAAATCTTATATAAACAAATAATTATACATTCGATAAAACAATTTATAAAAAAAAGAAAATAAATGAATTATAAAAAACAGTTCATAGGTAGATTTCCAAAGCTGTCACCGCAGTGAAAAATACTATTTAAATGAATCCAATGTTCAGTGCACACCACCACCTGCTAAAATGCCTGCTCACCTCAAGGATGAGTATAAAACTCATAAACAGATCACTCCATGTGTCCACCACGATCAATCCACTTTACCAAACAATAAATTGTTTTATGGGATGTATAATTATTTGTTTATATAAGATTTATAGATATGCAGCGCTGCACTATTTTCACAAAATTAATGTAACAAATTCCCGCCTCCTATGATAGATGTCACACTGAATCAATGTATCATTGGATCAGTGTTCCGTCTATCTAGAAGGCCTCCACCTCGCACAGACAGGAACGTCATCACATCCCCCTGTCACTTTTACTCCATTCAGCAGCTCGGGCTGCTCTGTCTTTTGCCTGTGGCTGAGTGACAGGCCCAACCGGGTGTCTGTGAGCCTGCAGCCAAATTCGGGTGACTCCCGCGACTCGCGAGACTTTTCTGGATTGGTAGTCTGCACAGTGGATTAGTGGTTAGTGCCGCTGCCTTGCAGCATTTGGGTCCAGATTCATATTCAGGTCAGGATTAGGTTGCCACCTCATGCTTTTAAACCTGGAAACATATGAATTACACCCGGTTCCGAGGCTAATTTAATGCAGATAAGGCACCAAGTGAATTTAATTTCCAGTCACAGAACCTGTGTAATTCATATGTGTTTGGTTTTAAAGGGATGAGGTGGCAACCCTAGGTCAGGACACTACCTGCATGGAGTTTGTTTGTTCTCCTCGTTCTTGTATCGGTTTCCTCCCACACTCCTAAAACAAGCAGGTAGTATAAGTGGCTCCTGTGCCACCTATACTACCTGCAATAAATCGCTTTCCTAACACTGAACCGCCTCTCCGCCTCCGGGTCTGTGTTACCTGTCACCTGATTGGCTAAAAAGAAAGGCGCTGTGATTGGATTCAATCATAGCAGAGGATGGGAAGAGAGGGCAGGAGAAGAGATCGAGGTGCATGGAGGACACGGCCACCGTGAACCGATGCCCCACCGAGACATGGTAAATGCCGGGCGGGAGATGCACATTGGCAGCAGTTGATGGGCACAGTAGCGGCAGTGGATGGGCACAGTAGCAGAAGTGGAAGGGCACAGAAGTGGCAGTGGGTGGGCACAGTAGCGGCAGTTGATGGGCACACTGGCAGCAGTAGCGGCATTTGATGAGCATGCTGGCAGCAATTGATGGGCACAGTAGCTGCAATTGATGGGCACAGTGTCAGCAATTGATGGGTACAGTAGTTGCGTTTGGCACAGTGGCGGTGAGTGATGGGCACAGCAATGAATGGGTTTAGCTGCATTTGATGGCACAGTGGCGGAAATTTATGGGTACAGTGGCTGCATTTGATGGGTACAGTGGCTGCATTTGATTCGCACAGTTGCTGCGTTTGATGGGCACAGGGGCTGCGTTTGATGGCACAGTAGCTGCGTTTGATGGGCACAGGGGCTGCATTTGATGGGTACAGTGGTGGCAATTTATAGGTACAGTGGCTGCAAGTGGCTGCGTTTGATGGGCACAGTGGCTGCGTTTGAAGGGCACAGGGGCTGCGTTTGATGGGCACAGGGGCTGCGTTTGATGGCACAGTGGGAGCAATTGATGGGCACAGTGGCTGCAATTGATTTTTTTTTTTCAGTTTGTTTGCGC
This sequence comes from Rana temporaria, assembly GCF_905171775.1. Lineage (NCBI taxonomy): Eukaryota > Metazoa > Chordata > Amphibia > Anura > Ranidae > Rana > Rana temporaria. The sequence continues at coordinate 263,485,369 of NC_053492.1, read as the reverse complement.
CCCCAAAAATGTTGAACACCAGCCACCACTGATACAATCATACTGCCTGTAATTTTCATTCTCCAGGTTGTCCCTTGCATAACTTAGACAGTATGAGTACTTTGAGACACAATGCAGTTAAATTGTGCTTTGCTGGGAATGGCGGTCATATTAACAAACAGCAAATTTACTGGATTTCTGTATTCTCTTTTCATTTTGTCTCCTGAGACATTATTGTGGCTGATGTGAAATAGGTGGGTTCAGCTCACTGGTTTGCCATACAAGCTTCTGTACATGCTCTCCTACTCTTTCCTGTGTGTATCTAAACACCGGCTGTATGTGACATTATTTTGGTAATGCCACTTCCCTTTAAGAATATATTTTTATTTTGAAGTGGAAAATTTTGTTGCAAAAGCAATACAGAATCCCCTACTTTTTCCACTTCCTTCTAGGTTGTGCAGTCAGTATATTAAAACAGATGTTTAACTGTACATTGAGAAATGTCAGCAAAAGATTATTTTGGTTAAACTAGAGGTGCTAATCTTTTTTGGTAGTGTGCTGTTTTTGGGGACATTTGTTAATTTTGTTTTACTTTGTAACACCCAAAATGTTTCTCAGTAGCACCCTATCAAATGATACGATTTCTAATCATCTAGGAAACTCAAAATGTATTGAAGGGGAAAAAGGTACAGTATTTGATCCACTGCTGATTTTGTACATTTGCCCACTGGCAAAGAAATGATCAGTCTGTAATTTTAATGGTAGGTTTATTTTAACAGTGAGAGACAGAATAGCAACAAAAAATCTAAAAATACACATTTCAAAAAAGTTATAAATTGATTTGCATTTTAATAAGTGAAATAAGTATTTGATCTCCAATAAATCAGCAAGATTTCTGGCTCCCAGGTATCTTCTATACAGGTAACGAGCTGAGATTAGGTGCACTTCGTGAGGCCGGGTTCACACTGGTACAACACGACAGTCATACCACTTTGCCCTGCAACTTGAAGTCTGACATGCGTCCGACTTCAATTAACAGGACCTGACTTTGATCTCATACTATACCAAGCACTGTGTCCAGTATGAATCTTTAGGGGGAACTCCACGCAAAATGTTAAAAAAACGACATGGATTCCCCCTCCAAGAGCATGCCAGGCCCTTCGGTCTGGTATGGATTTTAAGTGGAACCCCCACGCCTAAATAACAGCGTTGGGGTCCCCCCAAAATCCATACCCGACCCTTATCCGAGCATGCAGCCCGGAAGGTCAGGAAAAGGATGGGGATGAGCGAGTGCCCCCCCCGAACCGTACTAGGCTGCGTGCCCTCAACATAGGGGGTGGGTGCTTTGCGCCCTCCCACCCCGAAGCACCTTGTCCCCATGTTAAAGGGGCCTCTTCCCGACAACCCTGGCCGTTAGTTGTCGGGGTCTGCATGGGGCCCCCAGATCCTGGCCCCCCACCCTATGTGAATGAGTATGGGGTACATTGTACCTCTACCCATTCACCTAAAAAAAGTGTCAAAAAATAAAAAGCCAGTTCTCCCCTCTCTGGGTCTTCTCCACTCTCTGTCTCTGGTTCTTCTCCCTTTGTCCGATGTCTTCTGCCTTTGCCAGGTCTTCTCCGCTGTCTTCTCACTCTTTTGCCTGGTCTTCTCTGCTGTCTTCTCCCTCTGTTCTTCTCCAGATGTTGACTCAACGCTCTCTCCCGCTCTAATGCCGGGTGTGCCACTACTTATACTGGCATGGGGGTGTTCACCACGTGACATCATTCGGAAGCCCCACCACTTATGACGTCATCGCTTGGACCTGGTGGGTGGTGACATTATAAGGGGAGGGCCTCCGGTGACCTGGCCCCATGCCAATATAAGTAGTGGCACACCACGCACCCAGCATTAAAGATGGAGAGAGCACCGAGTCAACATCGGAAGAAGAACTGAGGGAGAAGACTCTGCAAAAAGAGCGAGAAGACAGTGGAGAAGACCTAGCAGAGGCAAGCATGCAAAATCAGCAGGGGATCAAATACTTTTTTTCCTCACTGTATTTTGCACATCTAGTTGCTCACTAATACATCAACATGAGAGCCTAAATAGGCAAAGTAGATGTTATCTTTAAATACATTTAAGTCTTCATATCGGTACTCGTTCTAGGTCAAGTGCTTAAAGTGAATGTAAACCCAATTTTTTTTTTTGCTGACACAATTTAGAGTAAAAGATTTCCTATCATCTGTGTTCAGTCTTGCCACAAAGAGTTAATCCAGCTCTGAGCAATCCTCTTTTATTGTTCAGTGAAATAAAACGGACTTACAGAGAAAAACCTTAGTCCGTTCCGCCCCCTTGCTGTGAGTGACAGGTTATTTACATATCTGATGCACTAGCCTGGAGACAGGCATTATTTTTTAATTGCCACCCCCACTCCTTTTCTGAAGTCATGTGGTTACTTTTCTGTATTTTGACTGGATGTTAGTGATCATAGTAGAATTCAGGGTAAGTAACACACACGACAAAATGCATGTTGACAAGGGGAGTGTAGAGGAGGGGCGGAGAGTCTACTGACATCATGACTCCACCCAACGAGCTCCAGACAACAGACCCACCCACAGAATCTGCAGTTTTTCAGTTCTTCTAACAGACAGAGGGGAAACATTTGACAGGTAAGGATACATGCAGGAAACATCTATATCCTTATAGATCAGCACTATGGCAGTAGTTTAGAAAGGATGAGAGTGGGTTTACATCCACTTTAACCCTCAAATTACCGTATTTATCGGCGTATACCGCGCACTTTTTTCCCCTTAAAATAAGAGGAAAATTGTGGGTGCATATACCGAGCGCAGTACACTCGGGTACACTCGGCCAGGCTCGGCTCCCCTCGCGGTCACGCCCTGTGCATAAATACAGTATAATTAGTTGCTGTAGGTTACAATTTGTATTTTTTTTCTTGCTCTTTCACTATTAACATGGGTCCAAAGTTTGTTTCAGAAAAGGGAAGGGTTTCAGTTTCGAAGAACATGCCAAAACATTTCTATTGGCCAGTGAGAAGGGGCCATCATAGTGATGGGCCATGAAGGTAGTATGGAGGCAAGTTTAACCCTACTAGTAAGTGTCAGAACTCTGCCTCGTCAGAACAGCCCAGTATTCTGGCAGAGCCTGGGCAATGAAAGCTTGGCATTTTAAGATCAACTCGTAGAAAAATTATCAGGTCCTGCACCATTGAGGCACACCAGCTATCCCAATTACGTCCTGGTTCACACTGATGCGGTGGGGGGAAACTGCATGTGAATCGGACAGGAATCATTTGAGCCTATTCATTTTGTATGGCTCAAATCGCACCGTACTCTCACAGAAAAAATGTGCATGCACCTTTTTTTTTTTGCCACACTAGAATTTGGATCACCCATGCGATCCAATTCAGCCAATTGCACTGCGTTTGCAAACCATTTTTGGGGTGTCGTTACCATCAACACCCACAGCAGTTTGCATAAACAAAGTGCCATTGTGCGGGAAACGCTCAAGAATCGCTGCAAATTCTTCACAGCAACAGTGTGAACCGGGAAATCAAAAAAACAGCATCCAGCTTTCATTTGGGCTGTCACCCTTGCTTCCTGGAAACAGGGTTAGAAACTTTGGCCCGGATTCACGTAGAATCGCGTATCTTTGTGCGGGCGTAACGTATCCTATTTACCTTACACCTCCACAACTTTGACAGGCAAGTGCCGTATTCTCAAACCAAAGTTGAGGCGGCGTAGCGTAAATAGGCCGACGTAAGCCCGCCTAATTCAAATGTGGTAGATGTGGGCGTTATGTAAATTTAACGTGACCCCACGTAAATGACGCTTTTTACGAACGGCGCATGCGCCGTCCGTGAAAGTATCCCAGTGCGCATGCTCCAAATTAGCCCGCAAGAAGCCAATGCTTTCGACGTGAACGTAAATGACGCCCAGCCCTATTCGCGAACGCGGGAACGACGTCCATACTTAACATTGGTATGCCTCATCTACGCCTCATATAGTAGGGGTAACTTTACCCAGGGAAAAACCTAACGTAAACGGCGTATCTGTAATGCGACGGACGGGCGTACGTTCGTGAATTTGCGTATCTAGCTGATTTACATATTTCTAGGCGTAAATCAGCATACACGCCCCTAGCGGCCAGCGTAAATATGCAGTTAAGATACGACGGCGTAAGAGACTTACGCCGGTCGGATCTAATACAAATCTATGCGTAACTGATTCTAAGAATCAGGCGCATAGATACGAAGGCTCGGACTCGGAATCTGGAGATACGCCGGCGTAACTCGTACGTGAATCCGGGCCTGATAGAACAGTCACAGAAGGGTCTGTAGTTCTTTAGTGATTGTACTATTTAATCTAATCAAGCCTATAAGATATCCAACACACTTTTTATTTCTGGTCTTATGATACAGACCTCCTTCAAACACAAACAAATGCATTGTACTAAATCATGGCCTTCAAACAAGTTTGTTATATAAGCTGTATGTTTAAAGATTTTTGGAACTCACATAATATTTTGAATATGAAATTAGATACAAACAGAAAAGAATAAAGAAGACTACTGTGTGCTTTGAAAAGTTTGCTGAGTAAATTGCTTGTGTGAATTGACTTGTTTTTCTATCTTTAGCTCATCTGCTGGAAATGTATTTACAAAGCAATTCTTCAGCTTCATCTATAATATCATTATTTACCATGCATCTTGATATGGTGGAGCAAAAATGTTTGGATCTGCAACATGAAATTGGTAATGCTATATCGCAAATCATACATTATATTAAGAAAGTGCCAGATAATTATAGCGACTCAGATTATGCTATATTCTTGCTGGTCAGAAGCTTATTCACCGGTTTAGGGATCCTACACACGATCGGACAACAAAACCGTGGATTTTTTTCTGATGGATTTAGGCTCAAACTTGTCTTGCATACACACGGTCGCACAAATGTTGTGCGCCAAGAACGCGGTCACGTACAACACGTACGACTGCACTATTAAAGGGAAGTTCAATACCAGTCGTGTTAGTAGAAGTTTGGTGAGAGACGATTCGCGCTTTTCAGCCTTGTGCCTTTCAGTCCGTTACAGCTTGACGAATGTGCTATCTCCATTACGAACGCTAGTTTTACCAGACCGAGCGCTTCTGTCTCGTACTTGATTCAGAGCACGCGTGGAAGTTTGTGCGTCAGAATTGTCCACACGCGATCGGAATTTACGAGAACGGATTTTGTTTTCGGAAAATTCGAGAAAATTCGAGAGAAAAAAAAATTCGAGAAAATGTCCGATGGAGCCTACACACGGTCGAAAATTTCAACAAGCTCCCATCGAACATTTGTTGTCGGAAATTCCGAGCGTGTGTGCGCGACATTAGAGTTCTAAAAAAGACTATTACACCACAGTGGCTGGTAAACACCTCCATTTCTTTGTCCTTTTCTATGGTGGGAAGTTAGGGCCAGATTCACAAAGGAGATACGACGGAGTATCTCAGATACTCCGTCGTATCTCTCAGAGTATCTATGCGACTGATTTAATAGAATCAGTTACGCATAGATATCCCTTAGATCCGACAGGTGTAATGGACTTACACTGTCGGATCTTAGGATGCAATACCGCGGCCGCCGCTGGGGGGAGTTCGCGTCGTAAACCAGCGTCGGGTATGCAAATTAGGAGTTACGGCGATCCCCGAAGGTTTTTCCCGTCGTTACGTCGTTGCAAGTGTTAGATTTCCGTTGCAAAGATAGGGCACCTTTAATATGGTGTAAAAGTACTCCACCATGTTAAAGTATGCCCATCTTTCCCGCGTCGCTTTTGAATTTTTTTAAAAAATGTTCTTTTTCCCGGCGTAAGTACTTTGATCACGTCGCGATTCACAAAATGTTGGCGCGTGGTAATTTCGCGCAAAGCACGTCAGGAAATTTGCGACGGTAGCATGCGCAGTACGTCCGGCGCGGGAGCGCGCCTAATTTAAATGGTACCCGCCCCATTTGAATTGGGCCGCCTTGCGCCAGACGTGTTTACGATACACCGATGCAAATTTCCAGGTAAGTGCTTTGTGGATCGGGCACTAAATCTGAAAACTTGCGGCGGTGTAACGTAAACGGGTTACGTTACGCTGCGCCGCAGCTACGTGAATCTGGCCCTTAGCTTCTGCAAATTCCAGCACTCACCAGCTAGTCCTTTCCAGTGTTGCTAAAGCTCATGAACTTCTCTTCTCCATAGGTTAGTGAAGGACCAAGTCCCACTTGCAAGCAGATTCTTAAACTGGTTGGGAAACCTCCTTGCATAGTAGTAAGCACCCAAAAAACTCATTATTGACCTTTAATATGTGAGAAATGCCCAAGTAATCCCAATCAATGCTTGAAATTGGTAACATCGCATGTATTTATAAACATATTTATAACTAGCCTGTCTCTGTCAGGTGTCACAGTACACACGTGGTCTCATAAAAGCAGTGCTTGTATTCTTTTCCCAGCTGGGATTTCTTTACATGCAAGATTGGGCAGGTGTCTCACAGACATACATGTGTGCTTTAGAAAGCTACCCTTCAACACCACACAATACCCACATATAACCTTCAATTTAGGGTGAGTATTAGAAAGACTAAGTTTGAAAAATTGGTTTGGTGTATTTAAAGAGGAGTTCCAGTCTCCGCCCCCAAAACAATTTAAAGTCAGCAGCTACAATACGATACTGTAGCTACTGACATTTAATGTAAGGACACTTACCTGTCCAGGAATCCAGTCCTGTCCTCTCCCGAGCCGATTCTTCAGTCAGCTTCAGGTCCAGATGCCGGCATCTTAACTAAGGTAAACCAACTTCACAGCCGGCCTCTAATGCCCTGTACACACGATCGGGCTTTAGGCCGACCAAACTCACATCAAAGGAATTCCATTGGAGGAAAAGAGAACATGTTCTCTATGTAAACTCCGATGGAATTCCTCGGAATATCCGATGTAAAAACTCAGATGGGGCTACACACGGTTTGAATTTCCGATGGAAAAAATCAGTCAGACTTTTTCCGTCGGAACTTCCGATCGTGTGTATGAGGCATTACTCTGCATGCTTTTTGTTAATGGTCCTGCAGTCTTTAAAGGGTTAAATATGTGCCTAGCCAGTGTTTTTGTGCACTGTGGCCCGGATTCACATACATCGGCGCATATATATGCCAGCGTAGCGTATCTAATAAACGCTACGCCGACGCACCGCAGAGAGGCAAGCACTGGATTCACAAAGCACTTGCTCCCACTCGCTCTTAAAGATATGCTGGGTTTCCTCGGCGTAAGCCGGCGTAGGTGGAAGTGGGCGTGAGCCATGCTAATGAGGCGTGACCCCATGCAAATGATGGGCCAAGCGTCATAGAAGTACTTAAAATGAACGGCGCATGCGCCGTCCCGTGGCCACATCCCAGTGCGCATGCTCAGAATCACATCGAAACAACTGCCTAAGATACGTCGAATCACTGCCTACGACGTGAACGGAACCTACGCCTAGTCATATTCACGTACTACGTAAACGACGTAAAATACGATAGCTGTGTTCCCTGGTCCATACCTTTGCATGGGTTGCGCCTCCTATATGGGGAATAACTTTACGCCAGACGTACGACTTACGCAAACCGCGTATATTATGTGCCGGGCATATTTATATGTACATAGAAAATCTATGGGAGCGGAAAATGCGCCCAGCGTAAATATGCGCCCATGATACGATGGCGTAGGCAAGTTACGTCGGTCGTAGATAGCCTATTTTTAGGCGTATCTCAGATTGTGTGCACGGCGCATAGATACGACGGCGCATAGTTATACTTACGCGGTGTATCTCGAGATACGTCGGTGTAAGTGCTTTGTAAATCCGGGCCAAAGTGTGTTGTTTTTAACTATGGGATGTGATGGATTTTATTCCCTACTTTGCTTTGCAGGGAAAGAAAATCCATCACATCCCTGCTGACAGAACAGAACGCTGCCTTGTTTGCATAGGTAGAGCTCCCTCCTGTGTCTCTCCTCGCTGATCAGCTGGTGCCGGCGGACATCCATTTGCCGGTACCCACTGATGGACTTGTGCTGTGTCTAATTACAGCACAGCCACTGTGCATGAAGTGACTGTACCCCCTATCCAGAAGTGCCGGATTACGTACTAGGTACGTGATCCAGATCAGGTGAGACACTCTGTTATACGGCCACTAAGTGGTTAATTAATTACTGTGCCACAATGAGGGTCTTACATAGTCTTTTATGCACACAGCCTACCTTAGAGAAAACATCAAGAGTATATTAGGTATTCACAGTGCAGTGTTGAAGAAATTTGTCAAATAAAGCCGAACATATAGGGTGCAGTGGTCAGGAGTATGAAATGTACAACATAGTGTCTATTTTGCAGGGCTCAGGAGTGCATAAGACACAGGGTGCAGAGGTCTACAGTACTCACCACACAGAGCACAGGGGTCAGGAGTACATAATCCGCAGAGTGCAGGGGTCAGGAGTGTGTAAAGTACAGAGTGAAGGGGTCAGAGGTACATAACACACAGAGTGTAGAAATCAAGAGTGCTTATAACACAATGTGCAGGGGTCAGAAGTGGTCATCGCACAGAGTACACAAAGCAGCAGTATGTAGTTCCAACAGTGCAGGGGTCAGAAGCACATACTGCATAAAGTGCAAGGATCAGCCGTGCACAATGCATGCAGTACGGTGGTCAGGAAAATGTAACTCAGAGAGTTATCTCCCCGAGCCTTTTTACGTCACCCCCTCCCCAATAGTCCCAACTTCCCACCCAGCACAAGTTCCCCCCCACAGCATAGACTCTCCCACCCCATCCATCAGTGCAGACCCCCCCCGTACAAGCCACTCCTTCAGTACAGACAGAGACCTCATCGTATTGGTCGGGAGGTCTACAGAAACAGGCCAAATCAGTTCTCTGCTCATGGGTATCTAAAAAAACATTGCACAATTCAGTATTTGTTTTCTTGGCTGTCGTAGAACTGATGTATAAAGACTGGAAAAGAACAAAGTATCAGTACTGGTCTACCGAGAATTCAACTCCTTGTTATCTGGTACAGAATAGAAAATGACAGCAAATGGCTATTTGCTGTTGCTAACATTTTTTCTTTTCTTTTTCTGCAGTTTTTATACAGGGCACTATTTTGTGTGCAATGCTGTCTATGTCATAAGGCTAGAAGGAATGGAGCCCATATACTGTATGTGAAGTTTGCATTACAAAATTGCATATACTGTAAAAATGATTTACCATTAATAATCTCCTTTACTTGTGTCATATAATGATTCAAAAAGCCAGGAGGCTCCTATTGGACAGACAGTTGAAATGTCATCAACAATTAGCATAAACTGGAAAAGATAGCTCTTTATATTCAAACATTATGGGCTAGATTCAGGTAGACTTACGACGGGCGTATCAGTAGATACGCCGTCGTAAGTCCGAATCCGCTCCGTCGTATCTTTAAGCGTATGCTGAAATTGAGATACGCTTAAGGGCTAGATTCAGGTAGACTTACGACGGGCGTATCAGTAGATACGCCGTCGTAAGTCCGAATCCGCACCGTCGTATCTTTAAGCGTATGCTCAAATTGAGATACGCTTAAATGTTGCTAAGATACGACCGGTGTAAGTGTCCTACGCCGTCGTATCTTAGTTGCATATTTACGCTGGCCGCTAGGGGCGTCTACGTCGATTTACGCAGAGAATATGTAAATGACGTAGATACGCCTATTCACGAACGTACGTTTGCCCGTCGCATGTAAGTTACGCCGTTTACGTAAGGCTTTTTCCGGCGTAAAGTTACCCCTGCTATATGAGGCGTAGCCAATGTTAAGTATGGACGTCGGGCCAGCGTTGAATTTTGCGTTGTTTACATCGTTTGCGTAAGTCATACGCAAATAGGGCTGTGCGTAAGTTATGTTCACGTCTAAAGCAATGACTATTTGCGGCGTAATTTGGAGCATGCGCACTGGGATACTTTCACGGACGGCGCATGTGCCGTTCGTTAATAACGTCAATTACGTGGGGTTACGACTATTTAGCATACAACACGCCCCCTACCAGCCTATTTTGAATTAGGTGGGCTTACGCCGGCCCATATACGTTACGCCGCCGTAACTTCGGGCGCAAGTTCTTTCTGAATACGGGACTTGCCTCTCAAAGTTACGTCGGCCTAGCGTATATGAGATACGCTACGCCGGCCTAAAGATAGGCGCTTGTATGTGAATCTAGCCCTATACCTTTTTTTAACAGAACTTCATTACTACCTTATAAATGAATAGCTCTTGATGATTGAAATGTACAAGGATCACAACATTGCCTTTTTTTGTTGTTGTTTTCCATCACAATTGTGTGGGCTGTGGTGCGCTCCTCCAAAATAATGCAATCAATCTTGTCAAGATTTGCGCCACTCCTTGTGTGCTCTAGTTGGACTTTGCTTTCACTTCCATGAATGTATCTTTCGTGGCATAATAAAATCAAGAAATAAATAAACTGTGGTTAACAGCTGCATGATCAGGACATAATGTCCCCGGCGTAGAATAAAAATAAACAAATATGTTTTGTAGCTAAATTAGAGAGTTACGTGAATACTGAAAAGCTCCTTTGTCAGTATTATTTCACATGTAATATTTGTGCACGGATGAATGCTTAGAAAATTAGAATGTACCGTACACACTGAGAAGTTCCGTTTTTAAATTTCAATTAAACCAGATGAAATTTGTATCGGTTTTCTTAGGAGGATCAATTTTGTTCAGTTTCTTTTTTTTTATGTTTGTTTATTTACATTGCGACAACATTATCTAGGGGGCTTTAATTAAAAAATATGTAAACCAAACATTTCATATTCCTGATATGTGTGTGCTGTACCATGAATTTGTATGGATAAGTATCATGTTCTCTTTGAATTGCTTCCTTTTTGTGAAATCTTGGGCCGCAAAGCCAGTCCCTCTGCCTTCCTATTAAAAACTGACCACACTAGGCATTAGAACACATTCTGGTCAGTTCTCTATCTGTGCTGGGAACTCAGTCTTCTCTGCTTCAATGATCTAACTTGTGCTGACACCCCCTTCCCCCCACCCCCACCCTCCTGCACAGTCATTCACTAGGAAGATCAGTGTGCTGCGGTTTTTCCTCCCCCAGCTCTTATGTAGCTGAGAACAGAGGGAATGTGATCACTTATATAAAAGGGAAAACAGTGTTTATAATTTCTTTTTATATCTATACACAAAAGTGTTGCCTTTCATTTCTATTTCAAACTGAATGGGTTGTTTTACAAAGTGAGGGTTTAAATACACTTTAACATGGTTCTAAAATCAAAAGGCTTCTCTAACCTTAATGCATTTTATGCAGTGAGGTAGAAAAAACTTTCAGTAGCTGTTCAAACCCCCCTCTATAAATACTCACCTGAGTCCTGTATTGATCCAGTGCTGTGCCCTTACAGCAGTGTTTTCCAAAGGAACCAGTCATATTCTAGCTTCTGTTTGTCTAGTCCCCATAAAAAATAAAAACGGGGATCTGGTTGTTTACTTTGGGTGTCCCCCCTATTTTTCATGTCCTTCAGTTTTAAAGCATGCAGTCATATTACTTTTAGTAGGGTTAGGTTTTATTCGGTTGTTGGTCTGAAACTTCAAGAATGGTGGTATTTGATAAAATGTCTTGTGTAGTTCTGGTGACTCTGGCCATTGGCTCCTGCTGCTGTTAATCATAGGCAATGAGCCAGTGAGGAGAGAGAGGGGGGAAGGGCTGAGCCGCAGCTCAACTGGACATGCAGAGCGGCAGCCCGGGACCTGCTTGCTGTGGGGGCACTCGGCAGGAAGGAAGGGCCAGAAGCGCAGGCAGAGGGCCCAAGAAGAGGAGGATCGGGGCTACTCTGTGGTAAGTTTAAAGCAGAATTCCAGTCATTTGTTTGTTTATTAAATGTGAGCAGCTACAAAAAGTGTAGCTGCAGACTTCTAATAAACAGCCACTCACCTGTTCCATGGTCCAGCGGTGTACTCACCACAGCTGTGTCCTCCCCGTGTCCTCCCTCGGCAGCACCGGCATCTCTACTATGGGCAACCGGCTGTGACAGCTTCCAGCTTCACAGCCTGGTGCCCACTGTGCATGCTCAAGTGGCACTGCGGTCTATGACTGGCTCTGAATACTTCTAGGACCTGCTATATGTCCCAGAAGACTTTAGGAGGGAGAGCTTCTGTGGAAGCGGGATCAGGTACCTTCTCTCCTCCTCCTCAAAAGCTCTGTTTCACAAACAGGAGTCGAGGAGGAGGCCTTAAAGTAGAAGTTACACTTTTGGGAAAAAAACAAGCCTTTATTACCTCTTTAACTTTGTGAGATGGAAAAGAGGGACATCCTTTATTACAAAATGTGTAGGTAAAGGTTGTACCTCTTTCCATGGCCCCATTTATGAGGCCCATGAAAAACTAATAAGCAAAAAAAAAAATTGGCTAAACCCAAAAGTGCTTTTTTTTGTGTTTCGTTTATACTAGAGCTATAAAATAATGGTATTTATTATATTGTAATATAAAGGCCTATACATCTGTCCAGAATGAGGGACAACTGAGAAGAAAAGAGAGGTCCAAAATGAGGACAGCCCTTGCAGATGATCCTTAATTTTCAGGGATGTTCCTCTTTTAGAGGATCAGTTGGGAGATATGCTTCTGTAGCACTACAAGTCCTATTATTATTATTATTATTATTATTATACAGGATTTATATAATGCCAACAGGCTTTGCAACATAAGGGCAGACAATACAATTTATTACAGTAGGAATCAGAGGGCCCCGCATTATTAGAGTTTACAATCTCATACCTCCCAACTTTTTGAGATGGGAACGAGGGACACTTGTTAGCAAAAGTATTTAGGCATAGGACACACCCCCTGCCACGCCCCTTAAATGAGAATAATACAAAAACAATATTAGTTAAACCCACAACTGCTTTTTTTTTTCTTCCTCTACTATTTCTTTATTTTGGCTTCTGAAATTTACCAATACAGCAATTTAGAAATTGGATGAAGGGTTTAGCACTGGGAAGCACGTTTTGAAAGATAAATAGTGCATTTTATATACAACTATATAGATCAGACCAAAATGAGGGACACATGGGGAGGAAAGAGGGACAGAGGGACATTGCTCCAAATCAGGGATAGTTGGGAGCTGTGCAATCTACGACACTATGGGGGTTACTTACGAAAGGCAAATCCACTTTGCACTACAAGTGTAAACTACAAATGCAAATTGCACTTGAAATTGCACTGAAAGTGCACTTGGAAGTGCAGTCGCTGTAGATCTGAGGGGTAGATCTGAAATGAGGAGAAGCTCTGCTGATTTTATCATCCAATCACGTGCAAGATAAAATGCTGTTTTTTATTTCCCTTGCGTGTCCCCCTCGAAACTACAGCGATTGCACTTCCAAGTGAACTTTCAGTGCAATTTCAAGTTCACTTTGCACTTGTAGTGCATAGTGGATTTGCCTTTAATTGATTGATTTAATAGATTTATAATGCGCCAAATACTGACCCGTCGTTAATAAATAACCCCCTATGACTTGCATTTCTTGTGTCTCTATAGAACTACAAATCCCAGCACTCTTTGCATTGCATGTCTCCTCTCTTCTTATACTGGTCACTATAATGTGTTCTGTGAAGATTATTAGGCAGCACTATTCTTGTTTACTGCATTACTAGACTTGGTTATGAAATGTATAAAGATTTGCTGACTTTTCCTGTCTGGGTTATAATTATTAGCCAAGAATGACTGTGTAAGTGTTCTTCACACTGTGCTCTGCCTTTGCAGTTCATGATAAGGGATTTGTTTCCCTAATGAACAAGCTCACCTTGTTTTCCTGTATGGTACAGTAATCACAGCAGTGATACCTAATAACAGTCACAGACCAGTCAGTACCTTTCCCATTAAAGGGGTTGTAAAGGTACACAGTTTTTCCCCCTAAATAGATTCCTTTACCTTAGTGCAGTCCCCCTTCACTTACCTCATCCTTCCATTTTGCTTTTAAATGTCCTTATTTCTTCTGAGAAATCCTCACTTCCTGTTCTTCTGTCTGTAACTACACACCGTAATGCGAGGCTTTCTCCCTGGTGTGGAGTGTCGTGCTCGCCCCCTCCCTTGGACTACGGGAGATATGGACTCCATTGACTCTTAGGAGAAACAGACTACACATCCCACAATGCCCTGCGACATTGGAACATGTGACACCTCCGCACAGACTTATGGGGGAGGCTACTTAAAGAAAGGGCGCGGCTGATCTCGCTCTCTCAGGACCTGCAACTTCTCCTCTGCGGAACGGCTGACATAGCCCAGCCGTGCGACTAGGCCACAAGCCTGGGCCTAAATTCACAGAGAGACCAGCCATCCAGAAGGAAGCAAGACTCCAGTATCCAGCCCGTGTTCCCAGAGATCGAAGAGGCAGCCCAACTGACAACTGAAACAGTGGAACATCCTCGTCCGGAACCCTTGTGCTGTGGAGTAGTGTTCTACCAACGCGCCCTTCTGAGACGAATTCAGGCGGATCGGCCTGTCGGGTGAGAGAGCACATGCTCGAATTTTGACTTCCACCTAGACAGACACCTTAGTGGCACCTCACAGGCCGCAGACGCACGTTCGCCTCCGGCTGTAGTTCGGAAGCCCAGTTAACTGCTTAAGTGTTCATAGGAGTGACTGACGCTGACGAGCGATCAGCTCACCAACGTTGCTGGTTCCAGATACTTTGTTGTTTAATTCCTTTCACTGATCACCACTTGTGGATTACAAATTTAATGTGCACCGACCGGCCGCAACGTGGACATTAACTGTTCTGCAGAACTGCTCGTTAGAGGGAGCTCGCGAACATAGACTTCCTACTTTAGCTTAAGGTAAATAGTACTATTCTCTGGTTTAAACTCTTATCATTAATGTTAATTGCTGGTTCCTGCAAGGGCCCTTGCGGAATCAGTGAGGTATTGTCTAACAGTTATCTATTTGTGATCTGAACTTACATTTGCTTCTTCAAGTTCACCCAAAGTAAACTCACCTTTCTGGTTTAAATATATTCACTGTGTGGAGTGTAATTTTTTCACCTGAGGGACCTTCCATGAAAGCAGGTAATGCTATTGTTTTATTGTCATTATATGCTGTGTGCCTGCTATTGTGACCCCCAGCCCAGCAGAGGTCACAATACCTTCCCTACCAGACTTCTGATGTGTCAAGGGAGGGTTCGAGTTAGTTAAACAGGGGCGAGCAAAACCAAAAGAGAGTAGATCCCAACAACAAATCGGCGGCTCCTTCGGGGGTAGCGCTACACAGGTTTTCCTCTAAAGCCCTGTACACGCGATCGGATATCTGATGGAATCTAATCCGATGGATTTTTTCGTCGGATATCCGATGAAGCTGACTTTCATCAATCTTGCCTACACACCATCAGTCAAAAATTCGATCGTTCCAAAACGCAGTGACGTACAAAAAAATGAAGTTTAATGCTTCCAAGCATGCGTCGACTTGATTCTGAGCATGTGTAGATTTTTGTCCGATGGAGTTCCACACAGACGATTGGAGTTTTCTATCGTTTTTTTAGCCATAGGAAAATTTTAAAACAAAACGTTTTGGAAAAAAAAATTAATGAAGACTTCTACCTGGTAGAGTAGAGGGTGTCAATCATCTGTGCCCAGTTTTGCCACAAAGAGTTAATCCAACTCTGGGCAAACCTCTTATCTTTTTTTTTCTAAGATAAAAAATGACACACAGATAAATCTGTTTCTCACTTCTCCCACTGCTGTGACTAACATCTGATTTCCTTATCTCATGAATGAGTATGAGAGCAGAGAGTGTCTATGCTTATGCTTAACTTATGCTTATATTCACAGAGACTGATCAAACCCCTCACAGAGTGTAAACCCCTTCCCTGCCAGTGACATTTATACAGAAATCAGTGGCTATTTTTAGTTCTGATCGTTGTATAAATATCAATGGTCCCAGAAAACCTGTCTGCCGCAATGTCGCAGCCCTGCTAAAAATCACTGATCACCGCCATTACTAGTAAAAAAATAATAATAATAAAAATGCCATAAATCTATCCCCTATTTTGTAGACACTAGGGCGCCGTCGTAACTCCTCATCTGGCCCCGGGTATCTATGCGACTGATTCTTAGAATCAGTTACGCATAGATACCCATTAGATCTGACAGGCGTAAGGCTCTTACGCTGTCAGATCTTAAAAGCAATTTTTTTTCCCGCCGCTAGGTGTCGCATCGTCGTTTTCCCTGTCGTCTATGCAAATGAGGTAATTACGCGAGATTCCCGAACATATGCGCGGTCGACGCTGAGAATTTACGTTGTTTCCGTAGCGTACGCGACGCGTAAGGTTGCCCCTGCTATTAGGAGGGGCAACCAATGTTAAGTATGGGCGTCGTTCCCGCGTCAAATTTTAAAAAAATTACGTTGTTTGCGTAAGACGTCCGTGAATGGCGCTGGACGCCATTTACGTAAAGTCTAGGCAAATGACGTTGGGGCGACATCATTTAGCGCAATGCACGTCGGGTAATTTACCCGACTAAGCATGCGCAGTACGCTCGGCGCGGGAGCGCGCCTAATTTAAATGGTGCCCGCCTCATTTGAATTGGGCGGGCTTGCGCCGAGCGATTAAACGATACACCGCCGCAAGTTTACAGGTAAGTGTTCTGAGAATTAGGCTGTAAACCTGTAAACCTGCGGCGGTGTAACGTAAATCACATACGTTACGCTGCCCAGGAGCAACGTAAATGTATGAGAATCTGGGCCTATAACTTTCGCGCAAACCAATCAATGTACGCTTATTGCGTTTTGTTTTTTTAACCAAAAATATGTAGAATATTGGCCTAAACTGATGAAGAAATTTGTTATTTTTTATTTATTTTTGGGGATATTTATTTTAGCAAAAAGTAAAAAAAAAAAGATAATTTTTATTATCGCTCCTTTTTTGTTTATAGCGCAGAAAATAAAATTGATCAAATACCACCAAAAGAAAGCTCTATTTGTTGGAAAAAAAAGGACATACATTTTGTTTGTGTACAACGTCGCATGACCGGCAATTGTCAGTTAAAGCGATGCAGTGCCGTATCGCAAAAAATGGCCTGGTCATTAAGGGGGCAAATCCTTCCGGTCCTTACAGTCCAGGCACCTGGCAGATCCAGACTTCATTGTCATGATGACGCGGTGCCTGGACTGATTCCAGTGACGTCAGCAGAGAGCGGACTTCAGACCACTCTCTGCTGAAAACGGGTCACAGGAGTACAAAACGAATTGCACTCTTGTGACCCAGAGGAGAAGCCCAGCCAAACGAGCTCAGGCTGGACTTCTCCTTTAAGTGGTTAAAGAAGCTGCAGTTGAATAATTTTATAAATACCTGTATAGTGGTAAATCATGTTGCATGCTAGGTTCTTTACAGCTATGTGGTATACTGATATGTAAGGGAAAGTACCTACTACTTATGAACTTTTTTATGAACGCGAATAAATAACTTCTGGGTTAACCAACAGTGATCCCAGCCAAAGTGCATGTTTAGCTTTTCACTTTTTTTCCTTTTTTTGATAATAACCTGTGAAATGTATCACATGTTTTATGAGGTCTGTGTGAAGGAAAAGTGTCAATAATATTTGCAGAGAAGATTAACACTCTCCTTTGAAAATACAGAATTCATGTGTGAGCTTTGACTTGTAATTACACAGCCTTGTATTGTAAATTTAGGTTGTAGAACATTTCTCTTGTGTTGTTTTCAGATGTTGCACAAGTGCATTTTTTATTATTTTTTATTTACTATAAGGCTTACCTTTTTTATGTTGTGTAGCATTACACTCTTCTTTGTTTAGCCACTCTAGATCTAAGGTTAATCCAACAAAACAACAAAAAAGCAAGAAAGCAGGAACTGTTTACAAAAATAGCAATATACTCTAAAAAATCTGGCAGTAATTTTCACTTGATTAGTGGATTGTATGTACAATAATCCAGCTGCATTTAGACAATAAGTCTGAAACTCACTAAACTCCATAGAACAATTAGTTTCACTTTTTAACACTGGAGAATGAGCATTCCAGCATGCTAACACCCTCTGCCCCCAGAGCAGTGGCGGCCTGTCCATTAGGGGTGCCCGGGCATCGCCCCCTCTATCCATGCCACCCCCTATATGTATAATAGATAGATTCATGTGTAGCACCCCGATGTTTAGGCAGGGTTTCTCCTAAATTTACTTGCCAGGTATAGTTGCCTTGGCCAATTGTTAGGGTTCAATTGATTTCACACTAAGTCTGGAATTGCTGCACATTTCTCTTCTGTCACTAGGTGGCTGGGTACTTGGTGGCATTAGCGAAGACAAGGACAATGCAAGGACAGATTAGGAGTATATGGGGTATCTCAGCCAACGGGCAGGGGTTTTAATTAATCCCTTGGCCTGCTGGGAGAACCTATATATTTGGGTGGAGTCAGGTAAATTCTGTTCTGTGCCACCTGGACAGCTGTCTGGGTGGACGTGTGTTGTACTGTCCTGGGCTGCTAGGCCGGAGTTTGGGCCTATCCCGGGGACATCTGGCTGCTAGGCTGTCTGAGGGCCTGTCCAGAGGCAGGAGAGCAGCGTGGAGTTGGGATTGCAGTCCAACCAGAAGTGACGGTTCTGTCAGACAGAGAACCTGTCGCGGTCGGTGGTAGAGGGGAAGCTATCGCCACTAAGGGACCATCCACGTTATTACCAGGGACCACAGTGAGAAGCTGAAGCAAGTACCGGAGCAGTATTCTCACCAAGAATTGGGAAACTTCAATAGGTGTCAAGCCAGGGACCCAGTCAGTGGAGGTGATGCTTTCAGAGCAGCTTTGTGTGCCAAGCCAGGGACCCAGTCAGTGGAGGTGATGCTTGCAGAGCAGCTTTGTGTGCCAAGCCAGGGACCCAGTCAGTGGAGGTGATGCTTGCAGAGCAGCTTTGTGTGCCAAGCCAGGGACCAAACAGGTCAGTGGGGTGATGCTTGAGAAGTATTTAGAGTGCCAAGCTAGGAACCCAGCAGGGAAATGGGGGTGACGCTGGAGGAAGATACTGAGTGAGAGGATTGGAAGAGCTCAGGAGGTTCAGTGGCAGTGGATCAGCAAGTCTAGTGAGAGAGACTCAGGCGCTCAGTTGAGTGAAGATCTGCAAGAGGAGATTGTACAGGGAATGAAGGAGTTCATTGGACCCTTTGTTAGGAACTGTTCAAGATTGTTGGCATATGAGACGTGTCTATACATGCAGATGTGGTGTCCAGTTGGGTACATTTACCTGCATGGCTGTCTGCCTATAGAAGTCTCGGTGTCTGCTAATTAGCATTGCATCTACTAAAGGGTGGCCCTAATCTCTTTCTCCCACAGTTCTGTTTAAGAGAAAATAAATCTGCATTCAAGAAGTGTCTGTCGCCCATGAATCTATCTTGCATTACACCCACCATGCTTTGCAACCCACTATATACAGAAGGATGTTAGCTGTCCCTGACTCTGGAGGTTTTCATTAGACTAAAGGAGGCCTGGGACCTTGTTAAATATGCATAGCATGAATCTATCCACAGCCACCTCCTATTCGTGAGTCCGGCCCCTTTCAGGACGCCGGGCGCCTGAATTACAGCAGCTGTTGAAACACTGATCCTCAACCCGGCCAATCAGAAGTGGGTGTGAGACCCGTTTTCCGTTTGGCCAAAAATAGAGGACTCCCAATTGGCCACCAAGGAGGAGGGAGGAAGACGCCGCCACTGTGATGATGGCATACTGTTAGCCACCCCCCAAAAAAATTACCACTGGCCGCTACTACCCCAGAGGTAAAGAATTTGTACAAGGGACCTAGGGAATCACGAAAGTCTAACTCCAGCTATTTTTTAATGTCGTTTTGGATAAAATGTGGACAAGTAACCATTCCTGTCTTATTAAAATAGAAGCACACAAGGTCAATACAGAGGACAAGGGGGCTATTGTTACATCTGGAGGAAAAGAGAATTAACCCCCGCATATGGAAAGGCTTCTACATAGTAAGAGCTGTGAAAAATTGGAAAAGACTCCCTCAATAACTGGTTCTGTCCAGCTCAGTAAATAATTTTGTCAAAAAGCAGGATGCATTTCTAAATCTACAAAGTATTGTAGCATTCAAACATTTATAAATAATAACACTAGAGATTGCTGATCCAGGGAATATCCAATTGCCTTTAGGGAATCAGGAAGGATTTTTCTTTTTCCTCGCTAAAACAAATTGTACTATGTGTCATGTGTTGTTTTGTTTTTGCTTTCCACTGGTATAGGGTTCTGCATATATTGGTTTTCTATTAAGTTATGTTTTTCTAATGCTTGTCTCAAACAGAATCTACTTACTTCCTCAAAGGTAACATCCCAGATATAAAAACACCCACCAACAGTAATGGGGCTTTAAATGTACCCAGGAGGAAAGTAGTAATCCAAAATTGCAAAATCACATGTACATACTTTACATTACAAAATAATGTAATTTTAAGTATGCACATATGATGTTGCAATTTTGGGTTACGACCTTCTTCCTGGGTTCAATTAAAGTCCAGTTATTGTTGGTGGGTGTTTCTATTTAACATTTCTGTCACAGTTTTTGTTTCTATCTAAGACAACATTTGTGGGATTGTGCTTCGATTTCCTTGAAGAAGTGAGGTGATATATATCACCTTTCAGCAAGTAGGGGAAGCTGACAGAAATAAAACCAAACAGACGTTCTGATCCTTCCCTGTTGTATCTGTAATGGAATAAAAAATATTTGGCTGAAGGAGGTCTGACTGTGGTCCTGGTTGTAATGTGATATGTGCCTTTCATGCTGTCATTTCTTGCCTGTTGGCTAACAGCAGTCAGATGTTCATTGCTGATTAAAAATAAAATGAAATTCAAAAGAATTCTATTGTTTCCACTGCACATTACCACTGAAATTGGATATTATATAGCAGCAGTATGTGTCCGTAGGTTTGGGCAGTGCTGTGTTATGACTCTTGCATCAGTTAGGACTGTGGTATTTTCCCAGAAGCTTTAAGGCGTGCTTGCTGAATTAGCTTGACAACATATGCAAGCTAAAGAATGGGCCACCTCATCAGATTTTCCCCTTTACATCAGCTGTCCCCGTCAGAGTCCTCCTTTACATCAGGTGTCCCCACATCAGGGGGACAGCAAGCAGCTTTATGGCATGCTTGCTGAAATAGCTCGACGACATCTGCAAGCTGAAGAATGGGCCACCTTCCTCTAATAAGGCTCCTTTCACACGGTCGGACCATTTAGGTCCGCCTTTCAGTTTTGTCAGCGGACCTGAGCGGCCATTCCATTCTTCTCTATGGAGCGTCGGATGTCAGCGGAGACTTGTCCCGCTAAAATCAGACGGATGGCGATACGTCGACATCAGTCCATGGTGGATCAGATCAGGTGAGATCTGATGAAAACGGACATGCTGTCCGTTTTCATCAGATCTCTCTATAGGAGACAGCAGTGCTGGACAAGCCCCTCCCCACTCAGTGAGCAGACAGGGACTTGTCATCCGCCGGCTCAGCCTAAGGCCCCTTTCACACTTGTGCGACCTGTCTTGCGACTTGGGACTGCAAAGCCACATGACAAGTCGTTCCCTATGATTTCCAATGATAACCATTCATATATGTAAGACTTCAAGTCGATGCCGACTTCAAAGTAGTCCCTGTACTACTTTGGCCCGACTTTCAGGCGAGTTGAGGTCCATAGACCTCAAGTTTACACAGGCATTAAGGAAGTATCACTCTGTAGAAGGCACACATCACCTGCTCATGGCTAGTATCTATAATTATTCTGTATATTAGTACTGAGCTGTTAGACTAGGTAACTGTGATGCCATGGCTGCCACATTTTTGGAGTATGCATACATCTGTTGCTGTGGTGACCCTTGGAAATTTACTTTTTTCCTGCTACTGGTGTCGCATACCATTGGCATTAAAGGGTCAGAGCCCTCTTGGTAATTGTTACCTTTTAATGTGATACTTTTTTAAAACTGCTTTTAGAACCATATATACTGTTTCATTAAAAAATATATAAATAATCTTAATGCAAATTGTTTGTGTAAGCAATAATAAAGCACTGACTAAGTGTTTTTCCTCTTTGCCTTGGAGATTGGAAAACCTTGTATGCTAATTTGTCAATATTCTTTCCCAGACAGTACTTTCCTGTGTAACTCTACTAAATCAGAAATTGTTGACTCTTTTGGTTCCTCATTTTACAAAACCAAGGCATCTACTTGTTCTACTTAGGCTGCTTTCACACTGAGGGGCTTTGCAGGCGCTATTGTGCTAAAAATAGCTCCTGAAATGCGCCCTAAAAGAGCCGCTGCTTTCTATTCAGTGTGAAAGCCTGAGGGAGAGACTGTACCATATTTTGTGCGCCATCTCGGCTGATAGGCTAGTGAGATGTAATGGGGTTTGTAACGGGAGGGCCCGTGGAACCCAGAATCCTTTAGAAAGTATGGGATACCCTTGCTTCAGATCCCCATGCACCTCTTATGTCTAAATCACCTTATGTCCATTAGGGGCATTGGGTGACTGAGAAAATATATCTCGGGCTACTTAAAATGGGACAGTAATATTCATTAATAACATCTCTCAAGAAATATGAGGATGTTATCCCCTGTACACTGTGAGGGCTATGCCCAGGAAGTATAACTCCTTATTTGGGCATTCCAGGAAGTTCAATGTAAGAGTCGTTAGATCCCCACTGTTGTTTGTGGTAATTAACTCTGCTATTATGTGAAGGAGTTCTGTGTTGATTTGTGATAATGTTGATTGTGTCTTCTGAGCTACCAGACGGCAAGTCTAGCCTAAAGGTCATGTCTCTGAGTCATCTTGGCTGCTTAAAGGGATTAGTTAATTAGCTCATGTTAATTAGGTCTGGTCACAGGTGTATTTTTAGAGTAATATGAGCAGGATATGTATGCACCTCCTCTTTTACTGTATATAAGCCTGTAGTCTTTCAATAAAGATTGTGATTCCTGCTTGAACCTCATACAGAGCCTCGTCTCGTATTTGGAGGGGAATTATTTGTATGGGTTTCTTGTTTGGCTGGTTGGAGTGTCCGGTAGCTGCCTTTGTGTTCGGAATGGAATATCCTAAACGACTTTAACCCATACATGGGGTGTCGTTACAGGGTGAAAGATAATTTGTAGTTGTACCACAACTGCTGTAGTGCTGTTGGGGTAAATGACACCCAAACACACATACATGGATCGAAATGTGGATAGTTCAGCAGGGCCAAATGTATGGGCAGGCATGTTGACTTGTGTACAACCAGCCTATTGAGTTTTTCCTGAACGATCAGTGCCATTGACTATAGCTTGTAACACTAATCATTGTATTTTGATGGCCTGGAAGAATCCCTGCTATCAGAAAAAAAAACACAGTGGGAAGGATTCCCCCATCCACATGGAATATGTCGATGATGAAATTGGATAATTCATTTTGTTCAACCTGCTCGTTGAATGAAAAAGATGATCAATGTATCTGCACTGCAGAGCTCTACTATGCACCTGCTGGTCATGTTTGATTTGGCAACTCATTCAAAATGAAAGAGCTGCTTTTACACAACAAACGTGAACACACTGCAACACAGCGTTGAAAGCTAGGCATTGTCTCTAATATTATATAGGTCATTAGATGCCTGGCCTGGGAATTATCATGGCCTACTCTACATGCTCATTGCCCGGTTGGTGCAGTGATCTCTAAATCCAGTGACTGAGTCTCTGTGTAAAAGTTGTTGAAGTGGCCTATACTCTCCTTTTTCAGGCCCATTTATAATTTGGCAAGATGTGTTGTATTTAATTAAGAATATCATCCAAAGAGATTTGAATGGATAAATGTGAATACATTAGGACTATGGTGCCATGGCAGTTCGACAAGAGGCCAATACCATGTAGACCGGGGTGTTCGAGGGGCGTGGTGTTATTTTTCATTCAATTTTTTCTGAAAAGGTGAACTAATCTTTGGATATAGGTAATGTTTTAACACATTTTGGTTACTTTACAAAGCTAAGGGTGAAATGTATATTATAGTGGGCGTATGCAATTTTCAATATTCATTTTAAGACGCATGTAAAATTCCTGCACAGGGTACAACTTTACACAGGTGAATTTACACTTTAAAGTTAAGTGCTGGGTCCAGCTTGCTAGAAGGTGCTGATTGCATCTTGTTACATCTCGGTTCATACTTCCTGGTCTATGGTGATTTTATCAGTCTTCCTGATTCCCAGTCCTGGTTCCACATAGAGCCTTGAATGTCTGAAGTCTTATGAAACTTTTATTCAGGGAAAGATGAAACCAGGAAGTATATCTACCTTTATGTTGTCTAAATAGTCAGTTATGATAGCTCCAGGATTCATTTCACATAAGGAAGGCAGTCTATTAGCTGGATTCAGATAGCGTTACGCCGGCGTATCAGTAGATATGCCGACATAACTCTGAATCTACGCCGCCCTAAATTTAAGCGTATTCTGGAAACCAGATACGCTTAAATTAGGCTAAGATACGAGCGGCGTAAGTCTCCTACGCCGTCGTATCTTAGGGTGCAATATTTACGCTGGCCGCTAGGTGGCGCTTCCGTTGAGTTCGGCGTAGAATATGCAAATGACTAGATACGCCGATTCAGAAACGTACGTGCGCCCAGCGCATTTTTTTTACGTCATTTACGTACGGCTTTTTCCAGCGTAAAGTTTATTTGAACAAATAGCTGGCCTAGTCAATGTTAAGTATGGCCGTCGTTCCCGCGTTGAAATTTGAAATTTTTACGTCGTTTGCGTAAGTCATCCGTGAATGGGGCTGGACATAATTTACGTTCACGTCAAAACCAATATGTCCTTGCGGCGTACTTTGGAGCAATGCACACTGGGATATGTACACGGACGGCGCATGTGCCGTTCATAAAAAACGACAATCACGTCGGGTCACCAATCATTTACATAAAACACGCCCCCCTCATCCTCATTTGAATTAGGCGCGCTTACGCCGGCCCCATTTACGCTACACCGCCGTAACTTAGGAGGCAAGTGCTTTGTGAATACAGCACTTGCCTCTCTGACTTACGGCGGCGTAGCGTAAATACGATACGATACGCCGCCTGAAAGATGCGCCGCCCTACCTGAATCTATGTGATGACCAGACAGCAACATTAGTACAGGCATACCCCACTTTTAAGTACACAATGGGACCAGAGCATGTATGTAAAACGAAAATGTACTTAAAGTGAAACAATACCTTTTTTGACTTATAGGGCCAGATTCACGTAGCGCAGCGGATCTAATAGATCCGCTCGTTCTACGTGAATTAAGATCCGCTCCCGCAAGTTTAGGAGGCAAGTGGCTAATTCACAAACCACTTACCTCCAAACTTGCGACGGCGGATCCTAAATCCCCCAGCGGAATTCAAATTCCGCGGCTAGGGGAGTGTCATATTTAAATCAGGCGCGCTCCCGCGCCGATTTAAATACGCATGCGTCGTCCGGGGAATTTCCCGGCGTGCATTGCTCCCACTGACGTCAATAGGACGTCAGTGGTTGCGACGGGAGCTAGACTTGCGACGCGCGTGTTCGTGAATCGGCGTACGCAAACGACGTAGGAAATTTCAAACTCGACGCGGGAACGACGGCTATACTTAACAATACTTACCCCTGCTTTTAGCAGGGGTAAGTATACGACGGGTACCGCGCTACGGAAACGACGTAAGAACACTGCGTCGGGTCCGCGTACGGTCGTGAATTTCGCGTATCTCGCTGATTTACATATTATTCAGTGTAAATCAGCGGGAACGCCCCCGGCGCCATTTTTAATTCAAAAAAAAGATCCGACAGTGTAACACAGTGTAACACTGTCGGATCTCAGCCCTATCTATGCGTAACTGGTTCTATGAATCAGGCGCATAGATAGGACCTGAAAAAAGCTGAGATACGATGGTGTATCTGAGATACACCGTCGTATCTGCTTCGTGAATCTGGCCCATAGGGTGTAGTGGGGGGTCAGGGGGTGTAGTGGGGGTGTTAGGAGCTGTAGTTAAGGTCTCAGGGGCTGTAGTGGGGGTGTCAGGGGCACACTGGAACAGGGCAGGCTATGCTCTCTGAGCTTCAGCTCCTTCTATTGCGGCTGCAAAATGTCTGTACAGTGCTTGTAAGGCACTTTACATACACTTGTGGGTATGTCCTTACTCGCGAGTGTATGTAAAGTGAGTGTACTTAAAGCGGGGTATGCCTGTATGTAATTATATTAAGCTGAATTGAATATTATTTAAAGGTAAGGGACTGATCATGGTCAGTGGTTTCAGTTTAGGAATATACTGTATGCCAGTAAAATAAAGACTGGGTGCAGATTCCTTTACTGTGTGAGTTTGGTATTTACAGTACATTTTATATATGTAGCACTACCCCCCAAGGAGCTGCTAGTTTGTTTTGGGTTGCATGTTACCTCGTGGCTCTTCCGCCATCCTAGGGGTGTATGGTGCATAAAGCAGTAACGGAATGTCCACGACAGGTGTCTTTTTCTCTGCTCTTTATTACCCAGCCGGGTAAAAACTTTAAAACTTGTGATGAAGAGTAAAGAAGAAGTAGCAGACTCAGGCGCAACAATAGGGAAACAGTCCTGCTCCCAACAATACTTCATGTTCTTCGCCACTCTCGCCAAAGTGGGTATAGCGTACCTGGACAGGCCCACTCTCACTGACCTGTCAGCCAGGGTATCGCTCGGACTTGAAGGAAAAGTCTCTGCCACAGACCCTCCTGAAATGGACTCAGGGAAAAGCCTCTGCCACAGGCCCTCTCTGTGATTATGATTACGGAGATGATCCTCCTTGATAGAATTGCGCCTGGATCTCCTTCAGATAGTTTCCAGGTACTGAATGACTGGTGACCAACCTCTCAGTGTCCGGCTACCGGCTACCTTGATCCCCGGTAGTTTGTCAAGACCCCACTGGATCGCCAACCTCTCAATGGCTCTCCTCAGATGGACTCCCCACCATACAGCTATCTCACTTGGGATCTTCAGAATTGGGAACCCAGTCGACTACTGGGCTCCCGGCCACAGTTCAAATTTTCCCGGACCAACATGGTCCCGGGAACCAGGAACACCGCGTGGCATGCGCACCCCGGCCTGGAAGACCATTTAGCCGGGGAACCGTGATGCACAGTCACCCTAAAGGTGGGTGCCGCACTCCGAAGAAGACCCAGACTAAATGGCGTCTGCCCCATAAATTCCCTCCCCCAGCATGCACAGTGAGAAAAACTCCTCACTGATTGGCTGCTAGGGAAAGGCACCCAAACCTCGACTCTACTGCTGCCACCTATCGTGCTGGGGTGAGAAGAGCACCCCAGGAACAACAGAATAAGCCCACAGAGACAGAGACCAGTTTTGAACATAATAATTGGATCAGAGTCAGTTAACACTCTGATCCCCCTCTTAATTTAACTAGCACCGGCACTTTTTAAGTAACCAGGCGCTACATATAGTTGTATTTCTGCTAGTAGCATTTACAGTTTAAATAACCTATTTGCTTGGCATTACGTATCACATTTAGCACAGAAACTTTTAGATGAGGAAAATACTTTATCTGTAAAGCAAATCAGCATGCAACAGATAAGACTTCATTTTTTTCTTCCTCCACTATAAGGCAATACATAAACAAGGAAGAAAATGCCGAACACAAAGGGTAATTTCAAGCTCTAGAAGCTCTAGATTGCATCAGAATCTAATCTGCTCACTGCCTTCAAAATCTGATGTGCTTTGCAGTTAGAGAGGTTTAAAATAAACCTAGATGAAGCAAGACTATGACTGTTCATAGCAGACATTAGCCACTTCAAGAAATGACTCAGGCAATTTTTACGCAAAATTAGGCATGGTAGTGATTGCACTCACTAACCTTGGCAGAGAAGACTACATGTCTTCCATATACAGTACTTGGTGAAGTTCTCCATCTTTTTTTTTTAGACCTCGGCTTGCATTTTCTATTAGCCCTCTGCTTGCATGAGTTGTTTAGATATTTGGTACTTCTGCTGGAGGGGTCACAGTATGGGGCCACTTTCTTGAGACTGCGGCCTCCCTAGCTTAGGTTATGGGTGGTAGTTGTTTAAGGTTTAATCAAGCAGCAGCTGTCCCTTTGATGAGCAAGGTGTGAGCGCAGCTGGAAGAGCCAATAGGGTTCCAAGGAATGTTCTGGTTCTGGGGAAATTGTCTATAAAAGGTGCTGCAGGTGTGGGGCTCTTCCTCTTTGCCGGTGGACAACGGAACAAGCTTGAACTTGAACTCACTCGTTTGACCTGCGAACGGTTCTTACCTGATTGAAGCTCTGATAAGGCAGCTCCTGGAAAAGGCAGGCAGCGCGGGAGGAGAAGCATGGCTCAAGCAGTGTCTAGCTGCTGCCCCGGAGAAAGACGCGCAGCATGCGGTTGGAGAAGGGGGCGGTGCGGCGGTAGGCGGAGAGAAAGTAATGGAGGCGGCAGCATGTGAAGTCTCTGAGCCTGCCCAGCGCGTCAGGACAAGGAGGAGCGCGCCACCGGAGAGGTCGGGTCTGGCTACGGAAGCAGCCGAAGTTGTCTGTTTGTCCCCGAAGCAGCCCGAGAGCGATGGAGTCGGAGGGGTGACGTCACACGGCCGTCGGGACACTAAGAAGAGGCGGACTGTTTCCCCGTCGCCAGCAAGAAGCAGCAGTCGGCTCTCACAGCCGCGGAAGACAGCAGGCACAAGAGGAAGACAGCCTGATCTGCAGGCTCCTGAGCTACAGGTTTCCACGGGCAGACAAGGCACTCAGCAAAAGGAGGTGTCAAGTTTACAAGCACCGCTTGTTCAGGACACTTCACTGATGGAGCAGGTGACTCAGCAGCAGGTGTAGCCTCCAGCAGCTGGTGAGTTGAACCAACTATCTGTCATATCTGGTCTGGTAGGCTCACTGTCTTCTTTAATACATTATCTATCTAATGTGTCAGTACCCTCTGTGCAAACTACTGCTGCTGTGGCTTTACCAGTTAACCCTTCAGTGTCTCCTCTTTCTGTCAGCTCTCCTCAGCTTTCTAACATGTGGAATATGGGTTTACAGCCTGACAGGTTAGCCCCTGAGTCATTACAGTCAGCTGCACAATTTAGAGCCAATTTCCCTGAGTCCTACATGAAAGAGGTTATGCCATGCAAGATGTCTCCGTTGGGTTACCATTTCAATAGTAACATTAAAGAAGAAATTTGGAAGGGTGATTACATAGACATTCTCTCGCTCTTGCCTGCTAATAAAGATCTCCCGGTCAGAACAGACAGGAGAGGAGAGGAGAGAGGTGAGGAGGAGAGGCGCAGGTCGATCCCTAGGTCTTTCAATAATTGGCTTCAGGCCTTTTGTATCTATTCAGGAATAATGGCTGAGAAGCACCCGGATAGGTGTGGGGGGCTTTTTCAGCACCTGGATCACATTCTAGAAGCTTACAAAAACTTTGGTGGCCTAGGGTGGTTCTACTATGATGGATCATTCCGGCAAAAATTAGCCATCCACCCGGCCCTTAGATGGGGAATGAAGGATGTGGGCCTGTGGCTTAACTTAATTTTGCCACAAAAACAGGTGGCACCTAGACCGCCCCCCCGGTCACCTCGGCCACGACAGCCTTTAGAAAAGGCTGCTGCTTTGCCTTTAATGATAGCCAGTGCCGCTGGAATAACTCATGTAGATACAGGCATGAGTGTTCAATTTGTGCGGGGACGCACCCAGGGGTAAAATGTTTCAAGAGGAATGCAGTGGCAGGCCCTAGTCAGCCGCAGCATATTTTTTCTAAAAGCCTGCATGCCAGTGAGGCTGGAAAAGTTACGCCCGTGGCTGGAAATCTACCCAAGCAGGGAGAAGGCATGTTTACTCAGTGAGGGTTTCGGTCAAGGATTTTCGTTACCCCCCTTTTTAGGGGAAGGTTGTAAAGTGGTTGATAATCTGAAGTCTGTGGCTCTACCTTCGAGGAGGCAGTTGGTAAGATCAGGTTGTTTGGTGCAGGGGCGTTATTGGCTAAGGCCTACATTAAATGGGCACTAAGGCTATTGCCCGTCTCCCCGGCAGCCTTTAATTCATTGGGTTTTTATTTTGAAGGTAACTATTTCTTTGACATGTGCCTCCCAATGGGTTGTTCTTTGTCTTGTGCATACTTTGAGTCATTTTCCACTTTTTTGCATTGGGTGTTGGGCGTTAAGTCTGGGTCTGATAGTATAGTACACTATTTGGACGATTTATTGCTCATTGGTCCGACTGATTCGGCGAGCTGTGCGGCATTGTTGGAGACTTTTCAGGGTATGTGCCTGGATTTTGGCGTTTCGTTGGCTGAAGAAAAAACCTGCTTGCCCAGCACAACATTGGAATTCTTGGGAATCGAGATTGATACCTGCAAGTTGGAATTTCGTTTGCCATTGTCAAAATTGGCCAAATTAAAATTTTTGATCGCATCAGTATTGCGGAAAAAGAAGGTTCAACTGAGAGAGATACAGTCACTCTTGGGGGCCCTGGCCTTTGCATGTAGAATCATGCCAGTTGGCAGGATTTTTTCTCGACGGCTCTACATGGCCACAGCTGGATTGAAATCCCCTTTGGACCATGTTAGGATAACTATACCCATTATTGGTTTGGTTTAGTTTTCTCGACAGCTATAACGGAAAGTCCTTTTTTCAAGACGAGTTTGTAGTGGCACGTGATTTTTGTTTATTTACGGATGCAGCTGGCTCCAAAGGCTTTGGCGCCATTTGGAGGACGCATTGGTGTTGTGTGGCCTGGCCAGAGGCCTGGGTGAGTTCTGGAGCTACCAGGAATGTTGTTCTGTTAGAACTATTTCCAATCTTGGTGGCGCTGGAGTTGTGGGGCGCTGAGTTTGCCAACAGGCGGATCCTGGTAGAGACAGATAACAAGGGGGCTTTGTATGCAGTGAACTGCTTATCTCCCAGCTCTTGGTTTGTAGTCAAGATCCTGCGGCAGGTGGTCTTTAGATGTCTCAAATTTAATGTGAGGTTGAAAGCGAGGTATACCCCTGGGATTTTGAATAACATTGCAGATTCTTTATCTCGCTTTCAGGAGGAACGCTTCGAACTCTGCTTCCAAAGGCGGACGTGTAAGGCACCCCTTGCCCGGCCCATCTGTGGGAAATGATCTGAGTGTAGTAATTGATGATATTAAGGGCTCCTTAGCCCCCAAGACTTGGGCAAGCTACTCGGCAGCTTGGAGCAGCTGGTTAAATTTTGCTAACAATGAAGGTTTTCAGTATAATAGGCCCTCTGAGGGCGCTATCTTAGCCTTTTTGGCCAGTCTAATGAGGCAACATTTTTCCAGCAGTCATGTGTCAAAAATGTTGGCCAGCGTTTCCTTTTTCTTCCACTTATTAGGCTTAAAGGCTTGTTCTTCTTATTTTTCGGTTAAGCAGGCACTGAAGGGTTACAAGAAATCGAATTTTGTATCAGATGACAGAAGACCAATTTCACTCGACATTCTTAAAGGTTTGTCCAAGGTTACTTCAGTTGTCTGTTTTACCTCTTATAAAGTTTTACTTTTTAGGACAGCTTTTGTGCTCGCATTTTTTGGAGCTTTTCGTATCTCTGAGTTGGTTCCGAATAACAAGAAAGGGGGCTCAGAGATTTGTTTCAAGCTGGTGCTGGTGGATCAATCAGGTGTTCACATATGGTTACAGCATTCTGAAACGGATCAGCTTGGCAGGGGTAGGTGGGTTGATCTAAGAGAGCACGAGGAAAGCTTCCTGTGCCCGGTAGCATTGGTTAAACAGTTCTTAGAATTTAGGCCCTGCGGGAAGGTTTTTTTTCTCATCCATGATACTCACCTTCCCCTTACTAAGTTCCATTTCGAAGCTGTCCTGAAGAAATGTTTGGTTAAATTGGGTTTAAATAACTTTAGGTTATCAACCCATTCCTTCCGTATAGGTGCAGCCTCAGAAGCGGCCCGGTTGGGTTTCCCAGAATCTGAAATTAAGGCAATGGGGAGGTGGAAGTCGAAATGTTTCAAAGTATATGTTCGTCCTAATCCGTTCATTTGATTTTTAGGTACC
Source organism: Rana temporaria (assembly GCF_905171775.1). NCBI lineage: Eukaryota > Metazoa > Chordata > Amphibia > Anura > Ranidae > Rana > Rana temporaria. The sequence goes on along the minus strand of NC_053492.1, from coordinate 263,453,376 downwards.
CAGAAAACAGTCTGGATACTGGGGCACTCTTTTGTTTACTGGGTGCAGAAAAGAGCGGCTCACCGAAGTTATTCTACGAATTTATCATTTCATCCGGATTCATTTTGCTTATTTTGGAAAGGTATAAGAGGCCTTCAATGGCCGCAGTTGAACTTTCATTTAACAAGATTGTGTCAAGTTTGGCCGTTGCCATCTATTTTAATAATTCACTTGGGAGGGAACGATTTAGTTAAAATTAAGACTTTAGATCTGTTATTTATGATTAAGAGTGATTTACAGCGTTTCTGTACAACCTTCCCAGATACAATTTTAGTTTTTTTAGAAGTAGTGCCTCGTCTTTCGGAGGGTCACGGAAAAAATGAGAAAAAGAGTCAATAGGGCTCTAGAGAAGTTTATGCCCCAGGTGGGGGGATTGTCCTACCGGCATGTGGACCTGGAGGGGGGTTATCCCGGGCTTTATAGGCAGGATGGTGTCCATCTATCTGAAGTGGGCATTGACATATTTAATGTGGGTTTACAAAACGTTATTGAAAAGGCCGCGACGCTTGGGGTGGGCCGGTCTTGATGCTCAAGTCCGGCTTGTGGGGACTTTATTATATTTGAAGTCAATCTACTGCTCGAGTTCTAAAAACTGAGCAGGTAGTAATATGTTATTGATGATTTATTGAAGTTTTGATGTGAATAAAGTTTTATGGATTATTATTTGTGAAAAAACAATAAAGGTGTCGCGGCCAAGTTTTTGCCAGTAAAGAAATGTTTTGAGTATTTATTAATTATTGTGTCTGGGAAATTTTTGGTTGGGCGTGTGGGGCCTGCAGTCTCATGACCTGTGGCGTATGACAACAGCCATAGAAAGATAGCGATAAGAAGGAAATGTCTTGTTTGTTTATTGTAGAGCCCTTATATTACTTCTCATACTTTCTTGCATACCAGGAAATGAGTGGAGCCAGTTTGGATGCCAAACCACAAGCCAATGCTTTACTGCACAGTGCTGTTAAGCCTCGTACACACGTACAGGGTTTCCAGTCAGGAAAACTGCCGGGAGAGCTTTTGGCTGGGAATCCCAGCCGTGTGTATGCTCCATCGCAGTTTTCCTGACAGGAAAACTGCCGTGAAAAAAAAGAGAACCAGCTCTCTTTTTTCCCGCCGGGTTTTTAAGCTGGCAGTTTTCCTATGGGAAAAGACTGCGGTGGAGCATACACACGGCCGGGTTTCCCGACCAAAGTTCTCATGGCAGTTTTCTTGTCGGGAAACCTGGTCTTGTGTAGGGGGAAAAAGTAACCAAGCAGGTTTTCAGTTTTCCCCTCGGGTTTCCCGGCGGTAAAAAGTCTGCCGGGAAACCCGTATGTGTGTACTAGGCATTAAACACTGGGAACTTGCTTACAGGGGAGGCATGGAAATAATGTACTTAGTATGTTGCTACTCCTGCATTGTCCATGTCAGAATGCATGGGATAGGGAGGTGGACAAGGAAGCAGAACTTCAACAGGCAAATTGACAGACACTTCCAAGATGCATGTTTTTCATTAACATACTTTTGGGGAGGAAGGGTGTTGAACCTAGGACATGGAGCATACATGGTACCATAGCAGCAAACTAGAGCAAATATTGTTTAAAGCCTCCCTGTCTCTATAGATTAGTTACTTAACCAAGGCATACCAGTAATAGATGACTGCAAATAATTCCCTTCCCTGCACCAAAGAATGCTGATTCAATCCTGACAAATGGTCCCTCTAAGCTCGCTGGGAAACTAACAATTCTGAATCTCCTGGGTACCCCTGAAGCTCTTGGGTTCCTCATGCTGACCTAAACAGCTGTAAGGTGTCCCAAAGTGTAAATTTCCTTGCAGACTTTTAGAGATGATTTTTCAAGAGTGCAGCTGAGTTTGTCTGGAATTGGCAATGGGAAAGGTAGGTACAGTCTTATATTACAGGTACCTTGTTTGAATAACTATTCTACAGAGACAGGTTTGGCTTGAGTTTACAGGGGATCAATAAACAGCGTGGCTGTTCATAACTGTTTAAAACTGCATGTTATAAAAAAAAAAGTTGTTGACTTGTCCTGTTTATGCACAGCACTTTCCACATACGGTAACTGAATACGTTAAGACAGGTGCAGTCAGCACATGATTTTGTCCACAAACTGGTTAAAAATACAAAGCACCACATCTAAAGAACTTGAAATTGAAATACTCAGTGCAATTTAAAAGTTTATTTTTTCCCATTCCATTTCCACAAATCAGCTGCAAAATGTATCAACATGTTCTTTCTAAAGACAGTTATTTCTTAGCACAAGTCAGCATGGGGCTTGCCCTGAAAGTTTTACCCTGATTGATGGCAGTGTGGAAAGAACGCTTTCTTAGTTAGAACATGTTGTTATAAGAGGCCCACAGAACATTAGAGATCCCACACACTACATATTCTCAATGAACATTGAGGGACTTTGTCCCTTCTTCCAATTCATGTCTTATTAGTGTGCAGCCAACGCTGTGTTTGCACCACAACATAGATGGCATGTCTGGCCTATTTTGAGTGTCATTGTTCTGAACCTCCAACTGAGATAAGCTGTAACTGAAAATAAGGGAAGTCAGAGAACAGTCATATGTCAGCAAGTGGTCCCATGGTTTTCTGGTTCTCTGATTTTACCCAAATCAGTATAGATGGAGGTAAGGCCCTCTTGAAGCTTCACCTTATTCCTGCATGTCAATTATGCTTTTATCAAGTAAAAACTAAAGGATAGAGCAAGGGAGAGTTATAACTCCTGTCAGATCTTTTTTTTACCAATCGTGTCCCATTACAAAGCTTTTCCTTCACTTCCTGTTCCATAGCCAAACAGGAAGTGAGACAAAATCCCTGCAAATGAAAGGAATTCCTTGAGGACCCCCAGGTCACAAGAACCAGTGTCCCCATTGGAAGATTTCCCCTCTAATTTTTTTGGGAAAACACAAAATTTGGGATTTTCTTTACTTTCATGCCTTGTACACACGACTGGTTTTCACGACGAGAAAACTGCAATTTTTTATATTGGTCGTGAAAACCGGTCGTGTGTATGCTCCCTAGCAGTTTTATTGATGAAAAAACTGCCCGCCAACAAATTTAAACCAGATCTCTTTTTTCTTGTTGCATAAAACGGTCGCATGCTTTGCCGAGGGGAAAAAAAACATGCATGCTCAGAATCAAGTATGCAGCCCAAAAGCAGCCCAAATGGTGGCTCCATTTAAAAGGAACTTTCCCTTTATAGTCCCGTTGTACGTCAACGCACTTTGGTCGGACATTTTTCTGCATGAACGTGTGTATGCAAGTCAGGCTGGAGAGGAATCACGTCGGGAAAAACATTGTTTTTTTTTCCTGCCGAGAAAAATGATCGTGTGTACGAGGCATCACTTTCAATGATAATGGTAAACAGGACAAATAGAGAGGGGCAATCTCTCTAACGGGGACAGCAAAAAAAAACTAATAGACTTTCTAATCTATCTAATCTATTTTTGTAACATACATGACGTAGCAAGGGCCCAAGCAAATATGACAGTTAACATTAACAGCATGTCGGGAAATTAACTGTTTTTTTGAAACTGTTAAATTGATGGGTTTAGTTCCACTTTAAAGTTGATAGGATAGGGATCTCCCCTGCCAGGTAAATTTTTTGCTGTCTGTGTCCTGGTTGAGGAGATTTCCCTTTACCTCCTGTACCAGAGACGCAAACGGAGAGGAAACCGCCCTGGGAAAGCTAGGGGAATTCCAATATGACGCAGCTGTAAGATGATTAACCCTCACCTCTTTCTGTCGTAACAACTCTCAAAATGTTGCATTTGCTCTTACTTTCTGTTTTGGTGACAATAATCACCAGGACATACAGAGGGGTGAATCTCCCCAGCCGGGACACAGACAGCAATAACAAATTTAATGAGGTCTAACTCGTCGCTCTCTATTCAAACCAAAAATGTTACTTTGACATAAACTTTAAGTTATGTATGCTGGAAATTTTTGAATGTATATAGGAGGATGTCTATTGACATTTGGGGTCCTCGCTGTAGCCGTCATTCAGCTATAGCGCGGGTACCAAGTGGTTAAACTGAATGGATTGTTTTACAAGGTGATTGTTTACAATCACTTTAATTTGTCTTACCAATACTCCTCTCGTTTTCTAACTGCTAGGGCAAGTTAGTATATCCAAGGGAAAGGCTGATTGTTTCCTAGGAGGGAAACATAAACTTTTCTTAAAGTGGTAGTAAACTACACTTAATACTCAAAGGTAAGCTTATAATCAAGCTTACCTGTAGGTAAAATGAATGTCTCCTAAACAGTCAATGTTTAGAAGATATTCTAGCAAGCAGCATCTGGTGACGTCACATGCATAGCTGTGTCGGTCCTTTAGAGCTGTGTGTTGTTGCTGAGACTTCCAAATCACATGTGCAGGGGTGACATCATTGCGGCTCGGCCATTCAAGTGGCCACAGCCAGCGAACCCGGAAGGAAGATTGGGTGAAGCCTTAGCAGCTGTAAAGGTGCAAAACTGGAGGGCTTTTGTTTCAAGGTAACTCTTTCATAATGTGCTAATATGAAATGCATACTAGCACATTATAATATTGCTTTGCAGGAGGAAACCTTTTTTTTTTTTAAGAGTTTACTGCCGTAAATTTAGATACCGTAAGGTCAGATACTTTACGCCTAATGCCTATGATTGGTTTCACATGGGTGCCGGATGCACAAAAGGACATCTCTGTACCAGGATGAATGAACTGTGCATGTGGGCTGGAGTTGCATCATTCTGCTCCAGCCAATCTAGACAGCTGAAGACCCTCTGAAGCAGACAGGAAGAAGATGTCAAGGGAGCTTGCTGACATTGTATAGCTGGAGGGGAGGTATTTGCAGTCTTTACTTCCACTTTAAAGTGAAACAAATATGAAATAACTCTACTACTATCCCTCTCAGTTTGGAGTTTCTCTCACACAAAAGGTCCACAGGTTTTTCCTATGGCTTTTCCAGCTGGGAGAGCACCCTAGCCACAAGCTGGACATGGCCTGTAAAAGAGCATTGCTTTGGGTGCTGCTTCATGTATATCATGAAGGAGGCCAAAGTCTGCCTTAGGCCTCGTACACACGATAGGTTAACCAGAGGACAACGGTCTGATGGACCGTTTTCATCGGTCAAAACCGATCGTGTGTGGGCCCCATAGTTTATTTAACCATCGGTTAAAAAAAAAGCCAACTTGCTTTAAATTTAACCGATGGATTCCTAACCGATAGGTCAAAAACGATCGTTAGTAGGCACAACCATCGGTTAAAAATCCATGCATGCTCAGAATAAAGTCGACGCATGCTTGAAAGCATTGAACTTCGTTTTTTTCAGCACGTCGTTGTGTTTTACGTCACTGCATTCTGACACGATCGTTTTTTTAACCGATGGTGTGTAGGCGCGACGGACCATCAGTCAGCTTCATCGGTTAACCTATGACAACGGTCCATCAGACCGTTCTCATCGGATGGACTGATCGTGTGTACGAGGCTTTACACCATCCAAAATCTCAGAAAAGTTTGGGCTGGCTGTATTATATGTATGGTTTTATTGTATACTGTGGTTTTAACTGTGTAACAATTTGAAAAAAAAGTTTTCTCATGACTGCCTAAATGAACCTTATGATACCAATTTCATTCACTGAGACAGTATCTTACTTGGTTATCACAGTGTGTGCATTTGTGTCAGATTTGTAATACACACTCCGGAATGCAGGAGACTGATGTAATACAACTAAGTGATTGCTCATGCTGATGCATTGATCATATCCTTTGACGTTTTTTCTTTCTACAGGGAGTGTAGACTTTAAACTCATTACATCTGTAATATGGTCTGTTTCACTAAATCATTTACATAATGCTGAATTTGCAAATAGAGTAAGAAAATAAAACGGTTTTTGGAGATACTCCTTTAAAAACTTCAGCTCATTTGCTATTAGGAACAGTGGCAGCTACTGTAAAGACTTGTACCAGATTAGAAAAAAATAGGGTGGGACTTTACATGTAATTTGCAAGGTCTAATAAAAACACAGATCATAGAGATTTGTGTAAAAATAAACATATCTTTATTCTATACATACACGTAATTGATAATAAAAAAAGTTCTAAAAGAACTAGTTAAATACAGTTACAATAAGGTTGTCCAAGATGTTGTTATCCCAACTGGAAAATCCGCTTCATCAGGGCCTCGGATTATAACACAGATTATCTATATACTGTAATGATATATTATTATTATTATTATACAGGTTTTATATAGCGCCAACAGTTTGCGCAGCGCTTAACAACATAAAGGCAGACGTTACAGTTACATTACAATTTGGTACAAGAGGAATCAGAGGGCCCTGCTCATTAGAGTTTACAATCTAAACATGTTATTAACACAAAAATTCATGTAGGAAACAAATACCAAGAAAAATATATACGATCATTTTATATTTCAACAATATTAATAAATTATATCACATCTAATTTACGTCACTTTTAATGATCTGTGATCTGGGATGCTTATTTGATATCTATGATTCTTTAAGGCAGGCATGTCCAAAGTCCGGCCCGAGGGCCAATTGCGGCCCACATTCTGGTTTAATGTGGCCCCCCTGGTCATTTGGATATACATATCTTTTGTGGCCCCCACTGTATTTATCAGTGCTGCCTGGAAGGGGACAGGGAGGGGGTGGGACAAGCGCCATCAGATTACATCTAGGAGAATCTCCTGTTTACTCTGCAGTGTCTGTAATTGGAAGTCCTGTATCCTGGGCTGCCAGTGGATGACTGTTCTGTCTATCATAGGAGGCAGGACTTTGTATTAAAGAGGTCGCCATGTAAATAGGAGATTCTCCTGTATGTAATCTCTCAGCGGTCGTCCCGCCACCCTGCCTGTCCCCTCCGAGGCTGCAGAGGGCATTAATCAGGCTGCACTGATGGCAATGGTGAGGCTGCACTGATGGCAATGGTGAGGCTGCATTCATGGCAATGGTCAGGCTGCAGATGGGCACTGATTAGGTTGCATTGATGGGCACTGACCCTTATTTTGCTTCACAGTTCTTTATTTAAAATTTATGTTTTTTCCTGAAACTTCCCCCGTAAAGTGAAGGTGCGTGTTACACGCCGATAAATACGGTATATCCAAATAACACGCCCAAACTCATCTCTTCATCACACACAGCCACAAAGGCAGGAGAATTCTTGTTGGGCAGTGTATTAGTGCCGACAACAAATGTTCGATGCAAGCTTGTTGTCGGAAAATCTGACCGTGTGTATGCTCCATCGGACATTTGCTGTCGGAATTTCCGACAACAAATGTTTGAGAGCTGGTTCTCAATTTTTCCGACAACAATTTCCAATTGTATGTAGCCAATTCCGACGCACAAAATTTCACACATGCTCTGAATCAAGCAGAAGAGCCGCACTGGCTACTGAACTTAATTTGTCTTCACTCGTCGTAGTGTTGTACGTCACTGCGTTCTTGGCGTTCGGAATTTCCGACAACATTTGTGTGACCGTGTGTTTGCAAGACAAGTTTGAGCCAACAGTCCGTCGGGAAAAAATCCATGGTTTGCTGTCGGAAGGTCTGATCGTCTGTACGCGGCATTAGACTGCATTTTAATGGTTCAAAGAATGTCAGGCAAAATGGTTGGCCCTCACGCATGTTCACTTCATCAAATCTGGCCCTCTTTGAAAAAAGTTTGGACACCCCTGCTTTAAGGTAAGGTTTCCTTACTTTCTTTCCTTTCCCATCTTTGTTTGTTTTCCCTATCCCTCCACCCCCTTCCCCATCATTCCTTTTTCTTTCTCTTCCTTTCTCTCCCCACATTTCCTTCTCCCCCACCTTTTCCTTTCCTTTCTTACTCCCTTTTCCCCTTCCCTTCCCCTTCCACTCCCCCTTTCTCTTTCCATTTCTGCCCTCTTTCAACCACCTCCTCCCCCTTCCCTTCACTTAATTTCCCCTCTCCTTGCTCCCCCTCCCCAGTTTTTACCACCCCCCACATATATTGTTGGAAACCCTCAACCCCTTATTTACCTTCCCCCATTTTTAGACATAACTGCCAATCCTACCTTTATCATTCAAAAACCCCATCAATATATAGGAGCATCCTTCCTTGTCAGGGGGATCAATTACATATTTATCGGCGTATACCGCGCACTTTTTTGCCCTGAAAATCAGGGCAAAATTGTGGGTGAGCGATATACGCCGATACCCGCTTCCCGCGCTGTGTTTGAACCACTGCGCCGACATATACCGAGCGCAGTACACTCGGGTATAGTCGGGCAGGCTCGGCTTCAAGTTCGGGGGGTGCGCGCTATACGCCGGGGCGCGTTATAGCAAGATAAATACGGTATGTTTTTTCTTTTCCTTGTTTTCTCTTTTCTTTGTTTTCTTTTTTTTTTTTTTATATATTTTTCAAACTACTGGTAGTTACATTATAGAATATGTGGGCACTTTGGTATAGGTGCTTATCCTGTTCCTCGCTCTCTCTCTTTCTTTCTTTTAATGTGCCATAGTGCATGTAACAAGCTTTATTGAATTATATTTTGTAGATTTATCAATTGATCATTAAAAGTGATGTAAATTAGATGTTATATAATTTATTAATATTGTTGAAAAATACAATGAATGTATATATATTTTTCTTGGTATTTGTTTTCTATATGAATTGATTCTGATTAAGCGGGTTATCCCACAACACGCGTAGGCCATATACCCGGATTTTTCAGTTGGGATAACAACATCCTGGACAACCTAACTGTTTTTAACTAACTTTTTTTATAATCAATTACGTGTATGTATAGAATAAAGTTAAAGCGGTGGTTCCCCCTTAAAAACAACTTTTTTTTATTCCACTGGCCCCCCACATTACAATCGAATTAAGGCTATTATTTTTTTTTTGCTGCTGTACATACCTTGATACAGCATCTTCACCCGTGCATCCGGGTTGCGAGTCCCGCGGGAGTGGGCGTTCCTCACATGTGTTTGATTGACGTTTTTCGGAAAAACGAGCTCCCCCCTGTCGCGTAAGCCGCGTCACGGTTGGCGAAAGGAGCCGAACGGCGAGTCGGCGCTATACTGCGCATGCGCATCGCCGTTCGGCTCCTTTCGCCAATCGTGACACGGCTTACGCGACGGGGGGAGAGCTCGTTTTTCGGAAAAACGTCAATCAAACACATGTGAGGAACGCCCACTCCCGCGGGACTCGCAACCCGGATGCACGGGTGAAGATGCTGTATCTAGGTATGTACAGCAGCAAAAAAATAATAATAGCCTTAATTCGATTGTAATGTGGGGGGCCAGTGGAATAAAAAAAAGTTGTTTTTAAGGGGGAACCACCGCTTTAATGTTTATTTTTACATAAATCTCTATGATCTGCGTTGACCTTGCAAGGTACATGTAAAGTCCCACCCTATTTTGTTCTAATATGGTTTATGTCTATTTTTTGGTACCTTAGTAAGGTCATAATTGTCTCACACTTGTCCCCCGTACCTCTTTACTACTGTATAGACTTGGCTCCTTTTTTCCCTGATACTTTTTTAACTACTTCCTGTCCTTAGGATGTACCCATAAGTCCCTCGATGGAAAGGGGTAATATCTCGGTCATCACTGCAGCTGCAGAGATGATCAAGGTATCATTTTTTTAGGGCCAGTGATTTCCTACAGTGCCTTGAAAAAGTATTCACACCCTTGAAATTTTCCAAATTTTGTTGTGTTACAACCAAAAACGTAAATGTATTTTATTGCGATTTTATGTGACAGACCAACACAACTGGCACATAATTGTAAAGTGGAATTAAAATAGTAAATGGTTTTCAAAATGTTTACAAATAAACATCTGAAAAGTGTGGCGTGCATTTGTATTCAGCCCCCTTTACTCTGATACCCCCAACTAAAATCTAGTAAAACCAATTGCATTCAGAAGTCACCCAATTAGTAAATAGAGTCCATTTAATAGAGTAATTTAATCTCAGTATAAATTCAGATGTTCTTTGAAGCCCTCAGAGGTTTATTAAAGAACCTTAGTGAACAGACCATCATGAAGGCCAAGGAACACACCAGGCAGGTCAGGGATAAAGTTGTGGAGAAGTTTAAAACAGAGTTAGTTTATAAAAAATATCCCAAGCTTTGAACATCCTACGGAGAACTGTTCAATCCATCATTAAAAAATGGAAAGAGTATGGCACAACTGCAAAACTATCAATACACGGCTGTGAAGGATATGCTTCAGTGTAATTCTCCCTGCTTGTTTAATGCTGTGTGTGTGTTAGAGGGAAGGTGATTTCAGGTGGGACTCACTCCTCTGCTAACAGGCTGTTAAAATGTTAATGACCCTTCTTCAGCCAGCCCTATGTTAAAGGGTAATTGATCTATTGTGTGTGTGTGAAGGAGACCTGTGTTTACTGTTTACTATGATTAGAAGGGGCTCATGTTAATTATTCTGATTGCTTCATTGTGGTAATTATCTCTTCTATATGCGGGGCCAGGCTGTCTAGCTAATGTATTCTGTTACAACCAGTAATTACCTTCACTGATGTCATTATCTAAAGAAATGTCTTCAGGGTCGACTCCGAAGTGTCTGCCTATAATCTGTATGAGAGCCCCACTGTGTGAGGGGGCAGAGATTGTCATTGTAACAGTTTTGTAAATTACATATAAGCTGTGTGTTGTACCATTAAAGTCTGTCTTGTTCCAGCAGTAAGCTCTGACTCATGTGTGGCTTATTGGGCGATCCCAGGAATATTCCTCCTCGTGGAATATTGGGGTGATTTGCTTTTATGGGAAGAAGGGAATGCTTGACGGGGATATTCTAATACCGTCACAATAGCCTTCCACCTAAACTGACAGGCTGACCAAGAAGAGCATTCATCAGAGAAGCTGCCAAGAGGCCCATGGTAACTCTGGAGGAGCTGCAGAGATCCACAGCTCAGGTGGGAGAATCTGTCCACAGGACAACTATTAGTCGTGCACTCCACTAATCTGGCCTTTATGGAAGAGTGGCAAGAAGATAGCCATTGTTGAAAGAAAGCCATAAGAAGTCCCGTTTGCAGTTTGCGAGAAGCCATGTGGGGGACACAGCAAACATGTAGAATTTTTGGCCTAAAAGCAAAACGCTATGTGTGGGGAAAAACTAACACTGCACGTCACTCTGAACTCACCATCCCCACCGTGGATGGAGCCAAATACAGGGCAATCTTAAAAGAAAACCTATTAGGCCCCGTACACACGGTCGGACAAAACCGATGAGAATGGACCGAGGTTCAGTTTCATCGGTCCAAACCGACCGTGTGTATAGCCCATCAGTCTGTTTTCCTTCGGTCCAAAATTTTAAAACATGCTTCAAAACCGAACCGATGGACCGCTGCCCGATCGGTCCAAATCGATGGTTAGTACAGAAAAGCGTCGGTTCAAAACCTGCACATGCTCAGAATCAAGTCGACACATGCTTGGAAGCATTGAACTTCGTTTTATTCAGCACGTCGTGTGTTTGACGTCACCGCGTTCTGACCCGATCGGTTTTTGGAACGATGGTGTGTACGCACATCAGACCATCAGGCCACTTCAGCGGTGAACCGATGAAAACGGTCCATCGGACCATTCTCATCAGTTTGGAACGACCGTGTGTACAAGGCCTTAGAGTCTGCAAAAGACTTATGAGTGAGGCAGAGGTTCACCTTCCACAACGATCCTAAACATACAGCCAGAGCTACAATGGAATGGTTTAGATCAAAGAATATTAATGTGTTCCAATGGCCCAAAGTTCAGCCTAATTCAATTGAGAGTCTGTGTCAAGACATGAAAACTGCTGTTCACAGACACTCTCCATCCAACATGACAGAGCTTGAGCTATTTTTCAAGAAGAATGAGCAAAAATGTCATTCTCTAGATGTGCAAAGCTTGTAGAGACATCCCCAAAAAGACTTGCAGCTGTAATTACAATGGAAGGTGGTTCTACAAATTATTGACTCATTTATCATTTTCCTTCCACTTTACAATTATCTGCCACTTTGTGTGGGTCTATCATATAAAATCCTAATAAAATGCATTTACGTTTTTGGTTGTAACATAACAAAATGTGGAAAATTTCAAGGGGCATTTATTTGGGGTATTAAACATCAAGACTTACATACAGCACCTTTCATTTGTGGTTGTGAATTGTAGAACATAGCTCCCAGCTCTGTGTCTCCGCTTTTTTCCCAAATCATCAGTATTTGCTGTGAATAACTCAAAACTGACAGTAAATGGCATCAGCCTTGTTTTAATGCTAAAATACACTATCTTTGCCACTTTCTTGCAAAGAGAAACTTTGTGTAGGTAATATTTAGGACCTCCAGTGGAAAGTGCTTTGTTGTTTTTTTGGTAAGCTTTATTGAACGTTTGCATTACATATTGAAATACTGACACAACATTTGTTAGGATGTCAAATATTAAATTGTGTATTATTATAGCTACTCTTCTTTTTTGTTTGGAAAGTGGCAAATAAAAAGAGAATTGTGGGAATCTTACCTAGATGGATGCAGCACTGATCCCAACTGCTTCTAGACCAAAACTGAGAGCTCAAAGACTGCTAATTGCTCAGCTCTCGGTCTTCAGTGAGCAAAGAGTCGTTCACTGGAGCTCCGGGTTGCAGAACGGGGACACGAGCTGAGTCACAGCTCCCTGTGTCCATTCAGACACGGAGCTGTGGCCTGGCCCTGCAATCTAAAAAACAAACATACATATTCACCTAGATGGCCGCAGCATGGATCTGATGCTGGAGCTGTCCCCTGCTGGCTATATACTGAGAACTGAACGATTAGGGACTGCTGATCCTTCATTTCTTTTTCTTTTTTCCAATTTTTTATTTATAACAGGGACAGGGCCCAACGGGCCAATACAGTACAGAGAATGCGTATTGTAATACAATAATCCATATACAGAACATAATAAGTAAAATTATGTCAAAGAGGACAACATGTCCGACAACTATGTACTTTATGACGGGCTACATCTATACATCCTGACAGTGAGGTGTCTTGCATGCCCCTGAAGGTTGTCTAGACATTACTTCTGACTGGAACATGGGATGCTAGCAGGAAAATACCTCCTACTCAAGGGAGGGTGTATATGTGACTGTTCCTATTAGGATACCGGGCCCCTGTGTCCAATCCCCTTATTTTCTCTTTTTTATCAGTGAGTGGAATAGAGAAAGGAGAAGGAAGTAGATAAGGGTGGTAATCAGATTCTAACGAGAGGGGGAGACAGAGAGAGAGAGAGAAAAAAATAAAAAAGGGGGTTCTGGTCCCTCCCTTGAAAGGATGCCAGGGGGGAAGCTAAGGTCATCCGTAGTAGCAATGTCAGGATGTGAGAAGAAGCAAGCTGTGTGCATGTTCACACGGTAGCAGCTGGTTCTCTCAACGCCTGACCCTCAGCCGAATATATGAAGATGTTCCACATCTGCCAAGTGTTCTTAAATGTTTCCTGTCTATTTTGTGCTGTGAGAATAAGATCTTCCATGTGCTTTATTGCTTCCACTTTTGTGAGCCATAAGGACACTGTTGGTGGATGTGTGGCTTTCCAGAGGAGTGGTGTGCAGGCCTTGGCTGCATCCAAAAGGTGTCTTATCACTGACTTTTTGTATACTTTCTCCAGGATGGTAGATGCATGAAGGAAAAATAATGCTGGCTCGTCTGGGATGGTGCGTTCTGTGAATTTCTGAACCACCTCTCGTATCACTTGCCAGAAGTGTTTCAGACTGGGGCAGGACCAGAAAATATGTACTAACGTGCCCTTGTCTGCCCGGCAGCGCCAGCAAATGTCCGACGTCGCTGGGAAGAATCTGTGGAGCAACGCAGGGGTCCTGTACCACCTTGACAAGAGCTTATAATTTGTCTCCTGTGTTTTGGCACATATGGAGGACTTATGCGTAAATCTCAGGATACGCTGTCTTCTGGGCTCATTGAAGTGACAATTTAGGTAAATTTCCCATTGGATGAGTCCCGGGGGTTGGAAGTCTACCTGTGGCGAGTTTAAAAGGCTGTAGGCCAGGGAGAGTGTATGTGTTATGGCGCCCGAGGTGTTACAGAGTTCCTCCAATGTTGTAAGGCCTCGTACACACGACCGAACATGTCCGCTGAAACTGGTCCGCGGACCAGTTTCCGCGGACATGTCCGACCGTGTGTAGGGCCTAGCGGACAGTTTTCCAGCCTAGCGGACAAACGTTTCTTAGCATGCTAAGAAACTTGTCCGCTGGAAAGATGTCCGTCGGACATGTCCGATGGTTAGTACGACTCATCGGACATGTCCGCTGGTTATGACGTACAACCAGCGGCCAGAAATCGCATTGCACTTCCGGGTTTGAGAACGTCGGTGTCGTCTACGTCACCGCGTTCTCTGTCTGCAGGGATTTTGGTCTGATGGTGTGTACACACATCAGACCAAAATCTCCCAGCAGACATGTCCGATGAAAATGGTCCGCAGACCGTTTTCATCGGACATGTCTGATCGTGTGTACAGGGCCTTAGAGGTTGGTCGTTGGCAGCAGGGGATCCTTCATTTCTTAGTCTTCAGTAAACAAAGAGCCAGTGGCTGTCAGGCACCAGCTCTCTGATCTGCCCCTCGAGTGCTCACTGGAGCGCTAGACTGTGGAGGGCCTGGAAGCAGCTGGCTCAGGCTCTCAACAGCCCACTGAGAGGCTGAGCAAGCTGTCGGTCAGGCATCTGGGTGAATCCCAAAATTATTATTGAGATCCCTGCAGGCCTTTAACCGGTTCTGTGACATCAGCCGACATGAGATTTTAGCCCTTTGTTGGCCGAATCTGGGTCACAGGAGTGCAAAATGTGCATTCCTGTGACCCATAGGAGAAGTAAGAGCTTTGGCCAAACTGTTTTCTCCTGATTTGGGTAACACTCCTTGTTGGTTATATATACCTCTTTGTTTTGAAAGAGAGAGCACAGTTTTAACTTAGTGTCCTAGGAGGTCCAAGTATTACAAAAGAAAAGGCTGGCTACATGAGATTTAGGAAGGAAAATTGTCTGACAAACACCTTGTAACCAGCACAAGTTTGAGTCATTGTCCTAATGCAGGTGTTGAGTTTTCATTTTCCTTACAGCACATGATGTTTGTTCAGTGATGTAATTGTATGCAAACTCACTGGGACAACTTCTGTCTTCCTGCATACCTCATTCACCTGTTCACTTCCACAGCCAAGATCAGGTCACACTTAATAAATATGGACAAACATTAGATGATCTCATGATCTCAGTTTTACTGTAAACAGTTTCTCAGAGCAAATTCATTTTTACAAATTGCATTAAGCTCTTAATACACCCCATATGTAGGTCTTGTATTGTCCATATCAACAAGTATTCCTTTGTGTTATTCCAACTCCACACTTTAGAGATTCATTGAAAATAGGTGGCCCAGTGGACCACTGTTTACTTAGTCCCCGTCTGGAGCCTAACGCCCCGGGGGTCAGGGTTGGGTCCTTTTCGGAGGACCACTTGACGTTGCACCCGTCGCACTTTTTTGTGTATCACTCTTTATGTGTGTGCACATTTTTTCTGCACCGGGTGAAGTTTTTGGGTTGTGTTATGCACGCCACAGGCTTTTCAATAGAAAAATGTTATAAAACTTTAAAAGTAGCTCTGGCTGTAATACCCTCCTCCCTTCTGTTACTGTTCTCTGCAGACTCCACTCTTGCCCAGCATCATTCAAACTTGAGCCCTGGCAGTCGTGGATGCCTACCTTGGGGTATGTCATAATCCTGCCCAGGACTCACAGTACTGGTGGACATCCTGGAGCTATCACATCATTACGTGAATGCCATACTATCCAGATGAAAAGGAGGAAAGTCCACCCACAGCTACCAAAGAAAAAAGCCCTGTGATGTCGCTGAACCAACCTAAAGACTGCAGGAAACATGTAGCTAACAATATTCTCACTAAATATATTACACTACCTACAAAGGCCCCCATGGATTTTGGTTTCAAGAGGTTCCACAGGGACATAGGGAACAATGTAAACACCAACACAGGTATTTGCAGGCACCACAAGATACATTTTTTTTTATCTCAAAGAACTTTATTGAGCAATTGAAGTAAACAGTACAAAGTTCAGAGCATATACAGTTTTGCTCATAAGTTTGCATACCCTGGCAGAATTTATGATTTCTTTGCCATTTTTCAGAGAATATGAATGATAATACAAAAACTTTTCTTTCACTCATGGTTAGTGTTTGGCTAAAGCCATTTATTATCAATCAACTATGCTTACGCTTTTTAAATCATAATCGCAACAGAAACTACCTAAATGACCCTGATCAAATGTTTACATACCCCAGTTTTTAATACCATGTATTTCCCCCTTTAACATCAACGACAGCTTGAAGTCTTTTGTGGATGAGGCTCTATATCTTCTAGATGGTAAAGATGCCCATTCCTCTTGGCAAAAGGAATGTCAATTCTTGGGCTGCCTTGCATGAACTGCACATTTGAGATCTCCCCAGAGTGACTCAATGATATTGAGGTCAGGAGACTGAGATGGCCACTCCAGAACCTTCACTTTACTCTGCTGTAGCCAATGACAGGTCAACTTGGCCTTGTGTTTTGGATCATTATCATGTTGGAATGTCCAAGTACGTCCCATGCGCAGCTTCCTGGCTGATGAATGCAAATGTTCCTCCGGTATCTTTGATAACATACTGCATTCATCTTGCCATAAATTTTGACCAAATTTCCTGTGCCTCTGTAGCTCACACATCCCCAAAACATCAGCGATCCACCTCTGTGTTTCACAGCAGGAAAGGTGTATCTTTCATCATAGGCCTTGTTGACTCCTCTTCAAATTTAGCCTTTATGGTTGTGGCCAAAAAGCAAAATTTTGGTCTCATCACTTCAAATGACTTTGTGCCAGAAGGTTTGAGGCTTGCGCTGTTTGGCGTATTGTAAGTGGGATACTTTGTGGCATTTGTGTAGTAATGGCTTTCTTCTGGCGACTCGACCATGCAGCCCATCTTTCTTCAATTGCCTCCTTATTGTGCATCTTGAAACAGCCACACCACATGTTTTCAGAGAGTCCTGTATTTCACCTGAAGTTATTTGTGGGTTTTTCTTTGCATCCCGAACAATTTTCCTGGCAGCTGTGGCTGAAATTTTAGTTGGTCTATCTGACCGTAGTTTTGTTTCAACTAGGTTTGTCCCAATACCGATACTAGTATCGGTATCGGGACCTATACTGAGCATTTGCGTCAGTACTGGAACTCGCGCAAATGCTCCCGATGCTTCACCGATACTTTTTTTTTTCGGAGAGGGGGCTGAAGAGTGAGTGGAGAGGGGGCGGAGAGCGGGCGGAGAGAGCTGCTGCCGCTGTCTAGTCCCCAAAGAGAAAGCCAAGCCCTCCCCCCTGCCACCGCCGTCTAGTTGATCAGCGCGGGGAACATAACAGCTTTCATTTGAATAGCTGTGTGTTCCCCGCCGCGCCTCATCATATATGGCCCCTCCCCCTTGTCCGGGCACTTTGATAGACAGATCACCCAGGATGGGTGCAGCCTTGGCTTTCTCTTTGGGGACAAGGCTGCATTTGGGGACAAGGCTGCATTTGGGGACATGGCTGCATTTGGGGACAAGGCTGCATTTGTGGATAAAGCTGCATTTGGGGACATGGCTGCATTTGGGGACACATGGCTGCATTTGGGGATACATGGCTGCATTTAGGGACACATGGACACATTTAAAAAAAAAGTATCGGTAATCGGTATCGGCGAGTACATGAAAAAAAGTATCGGTACTTGTACTCGGTCCTAAAAAAGTGGTATCGGGACAACCCTAGTTTCAACAGAACCCCCCACTTCTTGATTAGAGTTTGAACACTTCTGATTGGCATTCTCAATTCCTTGGATATCTTTTTATATCCCTTTCTGTTTTTATACAGTTCAACTACCTTTTCCCACAGATCCTTTGACAATTATTTTGCTTTACCCATGACTCAGAATGCAGAAACGTCAGTGCAGCACTGGATGAAAGATGCAAGGGTCTGTCAGGAGTCCAGGAACTCATTGACCTTTTATACACACCTCTGGGAGAATCTAGGATGGAAAAGGACCTTGAGGTCCTAGTAGATGATAGGCTCAGCAATGGCATGCAATGCCAAGCTGCTGCTAACAAAGCAAACAGAATATTGGCATGCATTAAAAAGCAATTAAACAATAACTCTCCCGCTCTACAAGACTCTGGTCTGATTGCACCTAGAGTATGCTGTCCGGTTCTGGAAACCAGTCCTCCAGAAGAATGTACTGGAAATGGAGCGAGTACTAAAAAGGACAACAAAGCTAATAAATGGTCTGGAGGATATTAGTTATGAGGAAAGGTTGTGAGCAGTGAACTTATTCTCTCTGGAGAAGAAATGCTTAAGAGGGGATATGATTTAAATGTACAAATAACGTACTGGTGACCCCACAATAGGCATAAAACGTTTTTGCGGAAGGGGGTTTAACAAGACACGTGGCAACTCATTAAAATTAGAATACAAGAGGTTTAAGCTTAAACTATGTAGAGGGTTCTTTACTGTAAGAGCGGCAAGAATGTGGAATTCCCTTTCACAGGTGGTAGTCTCAGTGGGGAGCATCGATAGTTTAAAAGAACTATTAGATAATAGACCTACATATGGGGTGTATTAAGAGCTTAATGCAATTTGTAAAAATGAATCTGCTCTGAGAAACTGTTCACAGTAAAACTGAGATTATCTAATGTTTGTCCATATTTATTAAGTGTGACCTGATCTTGGCTGTGGAAGTGAACAGGTGAATGAGGTATGCAGGAAGACAGAAGTTGTCCCAGTGAGTTCGCATTCAATTACATCACTGAACAAACATCATGTGCTGTAAGGAAAATGAATTCCCTTTCACAGGTGGTAGTCTCAGTGGGGACCATCGATAGTTTAAAAGAATTATAAGCACCTGAACGACCACAACATACAGGGATATACAATATAATATTGACATATAATCACACACATAGGTTGGACTTGATGGAATTTTTTCAACCTCACCTACTATGTCAGGGCTCAAAATTTCAAGCCCTGAGCTACTAGCCAGGCCTCAAGAGTTACTCGCCACCAGTTGCCCCACCTAATTCATACACTGCTTCACGCCTAATTGCACCCCTAAACATGCCCTCGTAGATTATCTCATGGAATGACACTGTTAAATGTTTTATGCAGAATCAAGTTACACAATTAAATATTACCAAAAACAACTTTAACAAAATGGGACAGGGCACTGGGGGCAGACCAGAGGGACAGGGCACTGGGAGCAGACCAGAGGGACAGGGCAGGGCACTGGGGGCAGACCAGAGGGACAGGGCACTGGGGGCAGACCAGAGGGACAGGGCACTGGGGGCAGACCAGAGGGACAGGGCACTAGAACTGGATCTCTTCCCCATTCTCTTGCTGTCTCCTCTGCAACTCCCATCCATCCATCCTCGCTCTCCCTCTCCTATTCATCACATCATCAGGAGCCTGTGTGTGCGGCTCCACACTTGCATGTCCCCACTTT
This sequence comes from Rana temporaria, assembly GCF_905171775.1. Lineage (NCBI taxonomy): Eukaryota > Metazoa > Chordata > Amphibia > Anura > Ranidae > Rana > Rana temporaria. The sequence continues at coordinate 263,433,845 of NC_053492.1, read as the reverse complement.
CCCCTTTTATTCAGGCTGGCAGAGAGGAGAGGAGCTGCAGCACAGCGGGGGGGGGGGGGGGGGAGTGCAATTCAGCGCTGTGATCCACACTACACAGCCATTGATACCATAGCACAGCGCACACTGACAGCACACAGCACACATTGAGACCAGTCTGTTCACAGTGCTCAGGCTAAACTGCTGGACACTTACATAGAGTACAAGGAGAAGAAAACTGCACAAACTAGAAGGCTGACGCTCTCATGTCAGGGCAACTTTCAGTGAGCGCTGCACTGCCTACCTGGGACACCCGGAGTGGTAATTTTCGCAATCCTCCACCTGACTCATTACTTCCTGCTCCCTGCTCTCTGATCTCCAGCTACATTGGTCGGGGGAGGGGGGCAGGCTCAGAGAGGTCATACTGTTAGGTCCCATGGCTTAATAAGAATTGTAAGGAGAGCACCTGTGTACTGCTCTGCCTGTGCGCGGCTCACCAGACTACTTTTCCCGAGCATGCACCTTTCCTCTTCGGCCGCCAATCTCATCGGGACTCTAAGTGTAGGCACAGATTGCAGGGAGATTGGTCATGCAGCCCTGGCATCACTCGCCCCCAGCTTAAATCCACTCGCCAAATGCTAGCAGGCGAGTGGAAATTTTGAGGGCTGTACTATGTAACTATGTAACACACACAGGCCCAGATTCACAAAGACTTACGACGGCGTATCTCCAGATACGCCATCGGAAGTCCGAATGGCCGCCGTCGTATCTATGCGCCTGATTCATAGAATCAGTTACGCATAGATTTGGCCAAGATACGAGCGGCGTAAGTCTCCTACGCCGTCGTATCTTGGGGTGCATATTTACGCTGGCCGCTAGGTGGTGCTTCCGTTGATTTCTGCGTTGAATATGTAAATGAGCAAGATACGCCGATTCACGAACGTACGTACGCCCGTCGCAATTAGTTACGCCGTTTACGTAAGACATACGCCGGTGTAAAGATAAAGCAGGTCTCTAGGTGGCGCGGCCCATGCAAAGTATGGACGTCAGAACAAGCGTATATTTTTATGTTGTTTGCGTAAGTCGTACGCGAATAGGGCTGTGCGTAAGTTACGTTCACGTCGTAGGCAGTGTTCGACGTAGCTTAGCCATTCTATCCGACGCTTGCGCACTGGGATACGTCCACGGACGGCACATGCGCCTTTCGTTCAAAACGTAATTTACGTGGGGTCATGCTTTATTTACATAAAACACGCCCACCTCTTCACAATTTGAATTAGGCGTGCTTACGCCGGCAAATTTACGCTACGCCGCCATAACTTAGGACGCAAGTGCTTTGTGAATACAGCACTTGCCTCTCTAAGTTGCGGCGGCGTAGCGTAATTACGATACGCTACGCCCGCCCACACTTACGCCGCCCTACGTGAATCTAGGCCACACTAATTACAAGCAAACAGATCACAGATGAGAATGGATACCTTTAATAGCCATTCAAATCCCTTTGGCCCCGTACAGACGAGCGGACAGTCCGATGAAAACGGTCCGCTGGACCGTTTTCATCGGACATGTCCGCTCGGAGATTTCGGTCTGAACACACCATCAAACCGAAATCCGCGCGGACAGACAGCGCGGTGACGTGGCCGCGCCGTTGCCGCGACGATGCGCGACCCTGGAAGGTCAATGCTTCCACGCATGCGTCGAATCACTTTGACGCATGCGAGGGATGGTGGCCCAGCGGACATGTCCGGTAAGTCGTACAGACGACCAAACATGTCCGACGGACAGGCTTCCAGCGGACATGTTTCTTAGCATGCTAAGAAACATTTGTCCGCTGGAAACCTGTCCGATCCGCCGGACATTTGTCCGGTCGGCCGTACACACGACCGAACATGTCTGCTGAAACTGGTCAGTGGACCAGTTTCAGCAGACATGTTCGGTCGTGTGTACGAGGCCTTTGTGTCAACTTGTGTTGTGTTCAGGCCAAAATCACCAGGGTATGTAAACTTTTAATCAGGGTCCTTTATGTAGTTTCTGCTGTGATTATAATTTAAAAAGAGTAAAGACAGTTGATTGATAATAAATGGCTTCAGCCAAACATTAACCATGAGTGAAAGAAAAGTTTTTGTGTTATCATTCGTATTCTCTGAAAAAATGGCCAAGAAATCATAAATTCTGTCAGGGTATGTAAACTTATGAGCACAACTATATATCACACAGAAACAGCACCGATCTGCATCTTACATGGAGCATAATTACACCAGTAATAATAAGAAATCATCCAGCAAAATGTATAGACAAGTAAATAGGCATATCGAACAAACATATAGAAGGCCTCTGTGGTATGCAGGTGCAGCCCCAGCTCTATTAAACTAGCAAAAGGTCAATAAAAGTAGACAATTTATTTTGGCCAAACGCTTCATAAAGGAAAATTGTAACACCACCAAACTTGTTTGACTATCAGTCCAAAAAAAAAGAATGTCTGATTTTGGTAACTTGAAAGATGTTCAGTTTTATGTTTGTCAATCAGAATTTGATGTATAAAAAAAATAGCCAGAATGGCTGTTCCTAATCTGTCTGCTGGTTTAGCAGAGCCTGTTCTTGTACAACTGCAAAATCCAATATTCTCAAAAGCTGCTTAACCATGTCCTAATTTTTGTCTTTTGTTTTCAAAATAGTGAGAGCTTTAGTTAATAGTTTGGTATTAACATCTAAATTTATGTAGTCGGTAAATCTGTGCAGCTACAGTCATTATAAAAAAAAAGTTTAGTAGCATGGCAAGGACCCCTGGGAATGTAAGGTGGTAATGTTTGTTTTATATGCAGAAAAGAGCAATGAAAGAAGCAGCGAGTACATGCAAGTTTACAGGGTACTTAGTAAATCCTCAATGACGTCAAGGAAGCAAGTGACACTATATGAAAGTTTTGTCCTAACAAGCTTTATTTCAGCGCACTTTCACTAATTAACCCAAAAATCGTGCTACAAAAACTTAAACTAAACTAATATGATGCTATTTCTATTACAGTAAAATGTTATTTAGCTTGTAGGGCGATATGACCCATTTATCATGGCCTGTTCCCAATTCTTGAAAGCCTTGCACCATTTTCAGTACAGATACTGATACAGGAACCAGATTCTTGTAGTTCTTACCAATGCTGTATCTTGGCCTAGGCCAACAAGGCCCAGGCCTAGGGCAGCACTTTGCAGGGGGGCAGCACGAAAAGAGTCCCCGTAGCTTGAGCTACACTTTTAGTGTAGCGCCAGGCTTTGGGGGAATGGGCCGGGAGGCAAATCAGTCTAGTGCGCCCATAAAGCGACCACACTACTATCGGTATAATGATACTGGCAGGGCCACCATCGGGGGGGCCAGCCCATACAGGAGGCTAGGGAGTCAGACCCCAACCAATGAGTTGTTGTGTGGGCGGGTGGCCTTCCGCAACTGGGGGGCGGGGCTTTGTGTTTCTTCTAGTTTTGACTGTCCTATCATAACAGTGGACCTCCCACCTGAGTTCTCAGCTAGAGCAATGCTGTATCCTGTCCTAGGCCAACAAGGCCCAGGCCTAGGGCAGCACTTTGCAGGGGGGCAGCACGGACAGTGTTCCCGCCGGCTTGCGCTACACTGTTAGGCAAATTAGTTTAGCACCCCCATAAATCGGCCACACTGCTTTCCAGTATGTGGGCGGTTGGCATTCTGTAACTGTGGGGGGGGGGGGGGCGTCACTTCTAATTTTTTACCATCCCTTTCCCATTGCAGAGATTTCCCCTCACTTCATGTCCCATAGCCAAACAGGAAGTGAGAGGAAATCTATGCAAAATAAGGGAATCCATTGCCCCCCCCCCCCCCCAGGCCATCAGAACTAGTGTCCCTACTTGAAAATTTCAGGGTTGGTCTTAAACTGCAAGGGGTGTGGCCTTGACAGGAAGGGGTAGATCATATTTAAAATAGGGGGTGCACAAGTTTAGTCAGGCCTAGGGCAGCACAAAACCTAAATACACCCCTGAGCTAGAGAGAGACAGATGCCATGTCAAACAGTCAGCTGACGGGCTCCAAAGCAAGACAGGAAGTCAGAGTAAATCCCTGCAAATTTGGGGACTCTACTGCCCCCCCAAGGCCTTCAGAACTAGTGTCCCCACTGGAAAATGTCAGGGCAGGTCTTAAATGGGGGTGTGACCTTGGCAGAAAAGGATGGGAAGCTGTGGGTCATATTTAAATTAAGGAGGTGCACGAGTTTCGTCAGGCCTAGGGCAGCACAAAACCTAAATACACCACTGGTTCTTACTACCACCACTCTAAAGGCCCGTACACACGATCGGATTTTCCGATGGGAATTGTGTGATGGCAGGCTGTTGTCGGAAAATCCGACCCTTTGTACGCTTCGTCGGACAATTGTTGTCGGATTTTCCGCCAACAAATGTGGGATAGCATGCTTTAAAATTTTCCGACAAAAAATATGAGTTGTCTGATTATCCGAGCGTGTGTACAGAAGTCCTTTCTGAAAAAAATCCAAAGTACAAACACACATGCTCAGAAGCAATGCTAACCATGACACAACATTAGCAGAAGTTGCCCAAAGGGTGGTGCTAAAGAGCTGACAATTCATTGCGTCTGTATGCAAGACAAGTTCGTGGCCAACGCGCTTCGGACAAAAGTCCTACACTTTGTCCGCGGAAAATCTGATCCTGTGTGCCAGGCTTTAGGGGGAATCTAAGAGACTAGATCCTTATCAGCTCCACATTGCCTGTGATTGACAGTGGAGAGTGGTGGGCAGATTCCATAGCCCAGGGATATGCAATTAGCGGACCTCCAGCTGTTGCCAAACTACAAGTCCCATAAGGCATAGCGAGACTGACAGCATCAAGCATGGAACCCAGAAGTAGAGGCATGATGGGACTTGTAGTTTGGCAACAGCTGGAGGTCCGCTAATTGCATATCCCTGCCATAGCCACTGTTAAAGTGGATGTAAAGCCACTCTCATCCTTTCTAAACTACTGCCATAGTGCTGATCTATAAGGATATACATGCCTCCTGCATGTATCCTTACGGCCCCATACACACCATAGAATCTATCCGCAGATAAATCCCATCGAATGGGTTTCAGCGGATAGATTCTATGGTGTGTACACTCCGGCGGATATTTATCCGCGGATATTTCCGAATTCCAGCAGATAGATATTTGTCGACATGCACAGAATATCTATCCGCTGGAATCGGATCCCACAGATGGATCCGCTGGTCTGTACAGACTCACCGGATCCATCCGTCCAAAGGGATTCCCCGCACGCGTCGTAATGATTTGACGCATGCGTGGAATTCCTTATATGACAGCGTCGTGCCCGTCGCCGCGATGGCGCGACACGTCATCGCCAGAGGATTTCGGCGCGGATTTCAATGGGATGGTGAGTACACTCCATCGCATTAAAATCTGCTGAAATCCTCGATGATTTATCCGCGGAAACGGTGCACTGGACCGTATCCGCGGATAAATCCTCCCGTGTGTATGGGGCCTACCTGTCAAATGTCTCCCCTCTGTCTGTTATAAGAACTGAAAAACTGCAGATCCTGTGGGTGGATCTGTTGTCTGGAGCTCTGTGGGTGGAGTCATGATGTCAGTAGACTCCCCGCCCTCCTCTACACTCCCCTTGTCAACATGCATTTTTTCCTGTGTATTTCTTGCACTGAATTCTGCTATGATCACTAACATCCTATCAAAATCCAGAAAAGTAACCACATGACTTCAGAAAAGGAGTGGGGGTGGGAATTAAAAAAATAATGCCTGTCTCCAGGCTAGTGCATGAGATATGTAAATAACCTGTCACTCACAGCAAGGGGGTGGAACGGACTAAGGTTTTTCTCTGTAAGTCCGTTTTATTTCACTGAAAAATAAAAGAGGATTGCTCAGAGCTGGATTAACTCTGTGTGGCAAGACTGGGCACAGATGATAGGAAATCTTATACCCTAAATTGTGACATAAAAAAAAAAAAAAAAAGTTTCGGGTTTACATCCACTTTAATGCAATTTTAAACCCAAAACTAAAAATGTAATATATTGCAGCTTATCAATCTTTAGATGTGGTAGCTGCATCCGTTTTCTTTTCTTTGGCTTTTCCCCTCTGTTTTCACCTGGTTATCTGGCAGGTAACACATCCCCTATAAAGCCACGTACACACGATCGGACATGCCGACATCAAAACCGTGGATTTTTTTCAGACGGATTGTTCGCTCAAACTTGTCTTGTCTACACAAGGTCACACAAATGTTGTTGTAAATTGCGAACGTCAAGAACGCGGTGATGTACAACACTACAACGAGCTGAGAAAAATGAAGTTCAGTGATTTCGAGCATGCGTCTAATTGATTCCAAACATGCGTAGGATTTTTGTGCATCAGAATTAGCTACAGACTTTCCAGGGGGAACTTTTGTTGTCGGAAAAATTGAGAACCAGCTCTCAAACATTTGTCGGAAATTCTGACCGTGTGTACGCGGCATAATAGTGGGACACAACTCTGGAGGAATGAACAAAGGAGGCACAGCTGACAGTGGCATTGTCAGTCTGGGGGGGAGGTGAATGTTAAATGTCTTAGTAGTTTTAGAGCCACTAACAAATTGAAGCCAAACTCCAGCTCACAGTTTGTAATCAGTTACAGCAAACAGTTTTTTCCTTTTGGGATAAAGGTTTTGCATGAATAAATAAAAGCTAATCATTTGAATCACCTATGCCAGTGTTAAGTGGTTTGTTTCATCTGTGTAACTGATACATTCTGCTGGAGGGGCAGTTCACACTGGTGCAATACTAGACATGGAATGTGATTCCCACCGCATTGCTGTGCAGATCGCATGCGATGCCTGTGTGATGCAAATCCAGCCATACAAACTGTATGGCTGAATTTGCATTGCATTTGGACCAAACTCGTGCAGGACCCTTTTTTTGTCCGCACCAGAATCCATGTGATCGGATACCTGTCTGAATTTACAGTTCGCACTGTGATCTGCGAACTGATCAGGGGGTGTCAATAACTTTGTATTGACACCCACAGCGGTTCGCAGAGGGCAGTGTGAACCGCCGGTGATTCAGGTGTGATGCCGCACTGGATTTGCAGGGTTTCCTGCATCGCACCGGTGTGAACCGGCCTGGAGAGTTTTTGCTGTGAAAAACAACAGACTTCCTGGCTGGAGTTCCAGAAGAAAGAAAGCCTACAAAAGGAAACTAATACAGACAATCACATCTAAGCTGAAATATAATAAATGTTTGCTTTTGGGTTTAATACTGCTTTAAGTCCAATAGTGGATTTGAAATCCACCCAATGCCATTCGCTGTCATCAGTGGAACTGATGGGGAACTAATCTCAGGCCTCGTACACACGACCGAGGAACTCGTCGGAAAAGACACATCGTTTTCCTCGACGAGTTCCTTGTTATGCCGCGTACACACCATCACTTTATGTGATGAAAAAAAACGACATTTTTAAAAACGTAAATTTAAATGACCGTGTGTGGGGGAAAAAAGAGATTTTTAATACAGCTTACCTGTAAAATCTTTTTCTTGGAGTACATCACGGGACACAGAGCGGCATTCATTACTATATGGGTTATATGGAGTACCTTCAGGTGTAGACACTGGCAATCTCAAACAGGAAATGCCCCTCCCTATATAACCCCCTCCCATAGGAGGAGTACCTCAGTTTTGTAGCAAGCAGTATGCCTCCCAAAATGGTCCTCAAAAAAGAGGGGTGGGAGCTCTGTGTCCCGTGATGTACTCCAAGAAAAAGATTTTACAGGTAAGCTGTATTAAAAATCTCTTTTTCTTTATCGTACATCACGGGACACAGAGCGGCATTCATTACTATATGGGATGTCCCAAAGCAATGCTTACAATGAGGGGAGGGAGAACATCTCCAAGACAAAAGGATTTAATTTAGAGATATACTCAAATCATAATAAATCCAACTTAGTTGAGAAAAATAATTTTAAATTTTAAATTTAACTCAAAAAAGAGGAGCCCCCGGAATCCGAGGGTCTCAAACTGCAGCCTGCAGCACTGCCTGCCCGAAGGCAGTATCAGTATTCCTTCTTACGTCCAACTTGTAGAATTTTGTAAACGTGTGGACAGAAGACCAGGTTGCCGCCTTGCACACTTGAGCCATAGAGATCTGGTGGTGTGCTGCCCAGGAGGCGCCCATGGCTCTAGTAGAATGAGCCTTTAATGATACTGGAGGAGGCAACCCTTTCAAGCCGTAGGCCTGAGTGATTAATTGCTTAATCCACCTAGAAATGGTGGACTTTGCAGCTGCCTGCCCCTTCTTGGGCCCATCCGGTAGAATGAACAGCACATCTGTTTTCCGGATCTTCTTTGTAGCTTTAAGATAGGCCTTCATGGCCCTGACAATATCCAAGGTATGCAGCAACCCTTCCTTTCTGGAAGTAGGTTTAGGGAAGAAGGATGGTAATACCAAATCCTGGTTCAAATGAAAACTGGATATGACCTTCGGTAGGAAGGAAGGATGAGGGCGGAGAACGACCCTGTCCTTATGAAAAACAAGATATGGTTCCTTACAGGATAAGGCCGCTAGCTCCGAAACTCTTCTTGCGGAAACTATGGCAACCAAAAATACTAACTTCCTTGTCAGTAGAACCAAAGGAATTTCAGCCAACGGCTCAAACGGTTGTTTCTGTAAACTTAAAAAAGAAAAAAGAAAGAAAAAAACAGTGCAGCGCTAGTGAGTGATATTGTGCTCATATAAATTAATAATAAACAAAAAAAGTCATTCTGGAATAAACTGAAAATATAGCCAGAATAGGAAAAAACATAAAAATGCATCTGCATTTTTATGTTTTTTCCTATTCTGGCTATATTTTCAGTTTATTCCAGAATGACTTTTTTTGTTTATTATTAATTTATATGAGCACAATATCACTCACTAGCGCTGCACTGTTTTTTTCTTTTTTATGTTACCAAGTTGTTGTACACAATTTAGTGCTAGCAGCTATTTACATTTATAATTCAATATTTAATTTAGCGCAGCGTCAACCTTTTGGTTTTTGTTTGTTTCTGTAAACTTGACAGAACAAGATTTAAATCCCACGGACAAAGCGGGGATTTAACTGGAGGTCTAATACGTAAGACCCCTTGAAGGAAGGTCTTAACCAGCGAGTGGGTGGCCAGCGGCCGCTGAAACCACAATGACAGAGCAGAAATCTGTCCTTTGATTGTGCTTAATGCCAATCCTTTATCCACTCCTAGCTGGAGAAAACTTAATACTCTATCGATGGTAAATTTGCGAGAAAGCCATCGCTTGGACTCACACCAGCCTACATAGGCCTTCCAGACCCTGTAATAAATCACCCTAGAGACCGGTTTCCTGGCTCTGATTAGGGTAGAGACTACTTTCTGAGACAGACCTCTACCCCTGAGAATCAGGGATTCAGCTTCCAGGCCGTCAAATTTAGATGCCGTAAGGCAGGGTGGAGGATCGGACCTTGCGATAGCAGGTCTGGCCGTAGAGGAAGAGTCCAAGGGTCTCCCACTACCATCTTTAGGATGAGTGAGTACCATGCCCTTCTGGGCCATGCTGGAGCTACCAGGATGACTGGTATGTGTTCCACCCGGATCCTGCGCAGCAGGCGGGGTAGTAACTGGAGCGGGGGAAACGCATAAAGAAGTTTGAACTGATGCCAAGGGCAAACCAACGCATCGGTTCCGCAGGCCATCGGATCCCTTGAGCGGGATATGAACCTGTCTAGTTTCTTGTTGAGTCTCGATGCCATGATATCCACGTCCGGCACTCCCCATCTTTGGCAGAGTGCTTGAAGACTTGTGGATGCAGAGACCATTCCCCCGGCCATAGAGTCTGGCGGCTTAAGAAGTCCGCCTGAAAGTTGTCCACTCCTGGAATGAATATTGCCGATATGCAGGGCACATGCGCCTCTGCCCATAGGAGAATCAAGCTCACCTCTCTCTGAGCGGCTTGACTCCTGGTTCCCCCTTGGTGATTTATGTATGCCACGGCCGTGGCATTGTCTGATTGAATTCTCACCGGGAACCCCTGCAATTTTGACGTCCAAGCCCTGAGGGCTAGTCGAGCAGCTCTGAGCTCCAAGATGTTGATGGGCAACTGCTTCTCTGGCTTTGCCCAAGTACCTTGGCGAGTGCAACCATCCAAAATTGCTCCCCAGCCCGTCAGGCTGGCGTCTGTGGTCACTATCTTCCAAGCCACTGGGCTGAAAGACTTCCCCTTCAGTAGATTCTGAGGGTCTAACCACCAACACAGACTTTGTCGGACTCTTGATAAGAGCGGCAACGGGATATCCAAGGCCTGTGGCCTTCTGCTCCATGCTGACAGGATGGCTGCCTGTAGGATGCGAGTGTGGCTCTGGGCGTATGGTACCGCCTCGAACGTGGCCACCATCTTGCCTAGTAACCTCATACATAGGCGAATAGTCGGTTCTTTCTTGCTTAGAACCAGTAGGATTAATTCCTTGATGGCTTTTACCTTCCTCAGAGGTAGGAACACTCCTTGTTGTTCTGTGTCTAATCTAATGCCGAGATATTCCAACTGCCTTGTGGGCTGGAAAGCTGACTTTTCTCGATTTAGGACCCAGCCGAACCTCTCGAGGTATTGGACCGTGAGGGCCACTGCTCGCTCCAAGCCGGGAGACGAGTGGTCTATGACTAGGAGGTCGTCCAGGTATGCTAGGATCGTGACCCCTTGGATCCTTAGCTTGGCTAGGATCGGAGCTAGGACCTTCGTGAACACCCGGGGGGCCGTAGCCAACCCGAAGGGAAGCGCCACGAATTGGAAGTGACGCGAAGCCACCATGAAGCATAGATATCTTTGATGTGGCTGATAAATTGGAACATGAAGGTAGGCATCCTTTATGTCTATGGACGCCATGAAGTCGTCCTTCTGGAGTGTGGCAGCTGCTGACCGCACGGATTCCATCCGAAATGAGCGGATCTTTAGATATGCATTTACCATCTTTAGGTCCAAAATTGGCCTGACATCTCCATTGGATTTTTGGATGATGAATAGGTTGGAGTAGAAACCCAGCCCCTGTTCCAGGACTGGCCGGAATCCGAGGCGGATCGTTTGGAATCCTCGACTCCTGGAAATGAGGAGGAGGAAACCTTAGGAAATCTAATTTATAGCCTGTGGCCACGGAAGACCGTACCCACTCGTCGGGAATGCTGGCTTCCCAAATCTCTGAAAAGAGTCGCAGCCTTCCCCCCACCTTCGTGGGTGGGGGCGCCCCTTCATAAGGTTGGCTTGGGGGCTGGTTTTGCTGGTTTGCGAAACCACTGCCTTTTGCCTCTAACAGCCTGTCCTTGTGATTTGCTGTTGAAGCCGAAGTTTGCTTTTGCAGGAGGCCGTCGATACTGCTTGGCATTAGAGGGCCCCTGCCCAGGGGAATACTGTCGTTTAAACGCAGGCCCCTGAACCTTCTTCTTAGTTGGCAAGAGAGTACTCTTGCCGTTTGAAATGGTCTGAATGTATTTATCTAGGTCTTCTCCGAAGAGTCGTCCTCCATGGAAGGGGAACCCTACCAGGAGATTCTTGCATGGGGGCTCAGCCTCCCAGCTTTTTAACCATTAGAGTCTTCTCATATGGATAAGGGATAACGATAAACGTGACGCTTGCTGGATAGAATCCTTGATTGCGTCTACCGTAAAACATATGGCCTTAGGGACATCCGAAAATTCTTCTGCCTGCTGGGCAGGAATAAGTTTAAGCATCTGCTTAAATTGATCCGATAATGCTTGAGCGACCCCAATCGCAGCCACAGCTGGCTGTACTACTGCCCTTGCAGTAGTGAAGGAGTTCTTAAGTAGTGCTTCCAAGCGCTTATCAACTGGATCCTTGAACACCTGTATGTTTTCTACAGGGCATGTTAACGATTTGTTAACACATGAGATGGCTGCGTCCACTGCAGGAGTAGCCCATCTTTTGGAAAATTTTTCTTCCATAGGATATAGGACAGAGAACTTCTTAGGTGGTAAGAAGATCTTATCTGGCTTGTTCCAATCTTGGAACAAAACTCCCTCTAATAGAGGATGGATCGGAAACACAGCATTGCTTTGAGGCGCCCTCAGTGAGCCCAAAGCTGAAACCGTCGATACCTGGAGATCTGGTACTGGCAAGTTGAATGCCCTATGGACCAAGTCCGACAATCCTTGAATCCACCAGCTCTCCCTCAGGGAGACTGCCCCAGACTCCTCTGTATCCGGATCTTCGATCCCTGAACCTACTTGGTCCTTGTCCAAGAGGTCGTCCAATTCCCCTGAGGAAAGGACCTCCTCTTCTGAGGGTCCGCGCTCGGGCGACGGAGATCTATTCCGCTTACTGCCCCGCATAGCTGCGGCTATCATTTTTCCCATGCTTTTCTGCATCTCTTTTAAAGAGGTGAGTAATACCTCCTCCGTGACCATCTTAGGGTTGGACTGACCCGCGTCAGCTCCAGCCCCAGATCCCGATGGCCCCAAGGCTCCCTGTGGGGAAAGCAGCGGCATAGCTTTGTCCGAGACCTCAGACTCTCTGGGGGAATCCCCACCTCTTGTACCCTCGTTTTTTGATGCCATGGTACAATACCGAGGTACACCTGCTACTTATTGGTACCTGGGACTTATAAATAGTTAAATGCCCAAACACCTGTTTGGGGGATAAAAAAATGCTTCCTCTCCCCTAGATGACACTTTTTTTTTTTTTTTTTTTTCAAAAAAAATCTTTTTTTTTTTTTTTTTTTTTTTCAAATCTAGGAAAGAAAAAACATTCTGTCCCCCTGAGTAGTATTGCAAGAAAAACTATGAGATGGAAAAGAAACAGCCTATTCCTAGGCTTGAAAACAGTCTTTCTGAAGACTGCAATATTCTTTCTGGCCACTGTGTGTCCTCGGCGCCCCGTGCTTGCCGTTCTGGTCTTTCCTCCTCAGTTCCAAAGTATTGAATGAGCTATATGGAACAAACAAGGAAGGGCCGCCCCTTCCTTAAGCCACTGACCCGCCCTTCCCCCCCAGCAATCTCAAACAGGAAATGCCCCTCCCGACAGGGGGGGGGTGGGGTTGGGAGGAAGGGACCTCTCTGCTCCAGCAAACTGCAGCCTGGAACCATGAGGAGGTCAGCGTTTTGCCTGCTTTGCAGGCCGTGAGGAGGAAGACTGAATGGAGCATCGCCTGGAGGCTTGCAGGTAAGCACAGCTCTCTGACACACACATATACTTTTATATCACACAGGCCCCACTCAATGCTTTTCCAACACTACAAGGGAGGTCACATCTTATGGGGAATAATACATATAGAGCCATCCTATCTTTATGATATGTGACTAGTTTGCCAGATGCAGTGCATAACTTTAGGCATGTCCCCTGTGACCCCCCAGAAAAAACCTGCTAAGAACCAAGTTCCGCAAGTTTTCCCCTCACTTACCTGCTCCATGCCGCAGGACTTTGCCAAGCAAGAGGCCCAATCTTCCCCCATCTCGGTGGGGATGTCTAGACCTTCAGGCCCTGGGTTCCTATGAAGGATCCACTGTCCTGGGCCCATATAGCACTCTGGCAACAGAAACATTAGGCACCCAAAGGTTTCTAAGTTCTGGGCCCAGGGTCCAGCTCTCTAAAAAGAAAAGCATTATGGGCTATACCCCAAGGGTTTGGGGTCCGGTTACTGACCACTTTAGCGCTGAGGCTTTTTTGGACAGAACCGGTTAGCTCACCTAATCCCAAGGATGTGGAGGCAAGCTAAACCATGACTAACACCTAAGACACTGGCGGAAAAACTGAGGTACTCCTCCTATGGGAGGGGGTTATATAGGGAGGGGCATTTCCTGTTTGAGATTGCCAGTGTCTACACCTGAAGGTACTCCATATAACCCATATAGTAATGAATGCCGCTCTGTGTCCCGTGATGTACGATAAAGAAACGTAGTTTTATGTCTTGTGAAAAACGACAAAAAAAAATTGAAGCATGCTTCAATTTTATGTGTCGTTTTTCAAAACGTCGTTTTTTGTTTCACAGAAATTGACCGTGTGTAGCAAAAAACGATGTTTAAAACGACGTTGTTAAACCCACGCATGCCCAGAAGCTAGTTATGAAGCGAGCTTCAATGGAAAAAAGTGCTGAACGTAACCTCACTTTGCTAGAGCATTGTGAAAAAACGATGGTGTGTAGGCAACGTCATTTTTGAAAATTGAAGTTTCAAAAACGTCGTTTTTTACTTCACGGAAAATGTTGTTTTTTTCCTTCACATAAAGTGATGGTGTGTACGCGGCATTAGGCTTGTCGAGAAACTTGACAAGCTTTCTTTGCGTACACACGGTCAAGAGCAAATCTCCTTGTTCTCAAACGCGGTGACATACAACACATACAATGGCAGGGGAAGTTCGATTCCACTGGCACAACCCTTGGGGCTGCTTTTGCTAATCTCATGTTACTGCGTGTTAAAGTGGAGGTTCACCCAGGAATGTTAATTTTTAACATTAGATTCAAGCTCACTTTGTCAAGGGGAATCGGGTAGTTTTTTTAAAACCCGAAGCAGTACTTACCGTTTTAGAGATACATCTTCTCCGCCGCTTCCGGGTATGGGCTGCGGGACTGGGCGTTCCTATTTGATTGACAGTCTTCTGAGAGGCTTCCGACGGTTGCATCTATCGCATCACGATTTTCCGAAAGAAGCTGAACGTCGGTGCGGCTCTATACGGCGCCTGCGCACCGACGTTCGGCTTCTTTCTGCTACTTGTGACGCGATGTATGCGACCGTCGGAAGCCTGTCAATCAAATAGGAACGCCCAGTCCCGAAGACCATACCCGGAAGCGGCGGAGAAGATCGCTCTCTAAAACGGTAAGTACTGCTTCATTTTAAAAAAAAACTACCCGATTCCCCTTGACAAAATGAGCATCAATCTAATGTTAAAAAAAAAAATTCGGGTAAAAGTTTGGTAACAGACGATTTGCACTTATCAGTCTGTTACAGCGTGACAAATGTGTTATCTCCATTACAAATGCTACTTCTACTCCCGTCTCATACTTTATTCTGAGCAAGCGCGGGTTTTTTAGCATACACACGCTCGAGTTTCTCGTCGAAAACCAGCCCGACGAGGAACACGACGAGGAAATTGAGACTCCCGTCGAGGAAAAAGAGAACTTGTTCTCTTTTTTCCTCGTCGAGTTCCTCGACAGTTTCCTCGATAAAAAACATACACACGACCGTTTTCCTCTGCAAAAAAGCTCTGCCACCAAGTTTCTTGATGGATTCTGTCGAGTTTCTCGGTCGTGTGTACGAGGCCTTCGAGTTTCCCATCAGGATCCGCTGTGCCTGTTGGGTGGACAGAGCCTGCTAGGGAAATCTAAGAACAGTTCCCTCTCTGGACCTCCATGCTTGTGATTGACAGTGCACGGAGGTGGGCGGATTCAAAGGCCACTATTGGAGTTAATATCGGCTATCGTTCCACCTACTGCTGTGGATTGTCAATCAAAGTAAAGCGGACCTGATGGAAAACTGGTCTCTAAGGCCCCATGTACACGAAACGCTGCTAAACTCGAGTTCAGAGGCATTTGGGCATTTTTTTCAACTGCCCCTGAACACATTTAATGTTATCCTATGTGTCCATGCACACAATCAAGTTTTTTGGCGTTTTAAAGCAGTTGGGTTTATGTCCGTTTTTTCAGACACAAAATTTTGGGTTCAGAAGCGTTTTATTTTTGCGTTTTAAACTTTGGGATGGTCTACAATGTCTTTGAGATGAGCGCTGACAGCCGCAAACGCGGTAAAACGCTGCGCAATTCGCGGCAAAATGCTGCGCAATTCGCGGCAAAACTGGGCGTTTTAAACGCCGTTTTTTGCCTTTGAAAACGTGAGTTGCTTCTCGTGTGCATGGGGCCTTAGTTCTCCATCAGGCTCCGCCCAACCTTAGTGCAAGACTCCTCAACCATGTGCCTGTCAGTTTGATGGGTGTAGTGGCTGGGGAGGGAGGGCATACAGGTACTGAGGAAGGTATGTCCAGTATGGACACTCCACCCTCACTGCCGTCACCACCAGATTCCTATACATGATTCTGATAGGTACATGAATTGGGTGCACGAACTGCCCCTGACAGAGTTCCAAAGGGTGTCTACCACACCCTTTATAACTGTGTTATGGGTGCGTATTACAGGAGCTGTAAGGCTTCTTTCACACTTGCGGAGCCTACCTGCTCGACAGGAAATATGTCCGCTGATTTCTGCTTTTCGGTCGGATTGCTGGCCTGTGTCTGCTCTGCTTATGCAGAGTGGACACAGACACAGCACACTCTCCTCTATGGGGTTAATAAAGGTGGTTTTGAATATTTAATCCCTAGTTTATAAATGTTTTTTGTATTACTCCAGAAATAGGAATTTGCCTTGCCCTGCCCCACATATTACATTTAGTCAAATCCAGATGTATTTTGTTAAACTATGCCTCTTTTCATGCCTCAGAAAACACACGTTTCCCTTCTAGAGACAGAAACTTATTACTTACCGTATATCTTTTTCTTTTTTTTTTACTCCTAAATACAGGAACTTTTCTTTACAGATAGCTACTCGGACTTGCTCAATAAAGTGTTCCTTCCATAACTGCAGGGAGGAGATATGACAAAAAAATAAATTAAATAATTGTGGAATCTCATTCTTAGCGCACCTCACAAGTATTTTACCTACCGTAAATGTCACTTCTGCTCCAGCTGCTTATATTTACAAATGCCTTATGTAGGTGCACCGTCTTGCTTTTTTACTACATATTTGTAAACCAACCCCAATGTAACTGTAGTATGAGGTCTTTTACTTTACTTAGAGTCATTTGTTAGCAGTGGGGAAAATAAGCAGACAGTGATTTTTTTCTCCATCATAAAATATGCATGCTATTTTGTTCTGTGTGTACTGTGTTCAGTTCATAAATCTCAGTTACCTGGATTACTAAATTGTATAATTCCTGTCAGATTAGACAGCCTAGCATCAAATATTCAGGTGCATCAAAAATTTGTTGGTAACATTTTTCTGATAAGATCAATATCCAGTTACTTAATAGAGCTCTAAGCCAATGAACAAAGATTTCAGTCTGCCAGTTTCGAATTCAGGGATCACTTCCCTCAATCTTTCTTCCAAGTGTTTGGTAGCGTAGTTGGCACTTGCCTGTAGTAATAAACAGCATTTGAGTGAATTATCATGTTTTGGTGAAAAGTTGTGTCCACATTTTCTATGAAGAAACATTATCGGAAAAACATACAGTACATGTGAAAATTATATGAGCCATCAGTTGGAGGGCTAAGCCTTAGATGTTTTCATGGGCTGAAAAAACAATCAGCTTAATGAATTAATAACATTTAAATAAATTAATACTTTTTTAGCAGCATGATATGATTCAGAACAGCAGGAAAAGAACTTTATAAAACAAAGTAAATAAACCCCAAATAAACTTGCGCCATTAATAAAGGTCTAACAAAATTATTTCAAACTGCATCTTTCGCATCAGAGTACCCCCTCACATCAGTGTCCCCATCAGAGGCTCTCCTTTCATTAGGATTCCCATCATTGTCCTTGCTTACATCTGGGTCCCCATCAGAACCTCTCCTTTCATTAGGATTCCCATCAGTGTCCCCGCCTAAACCAGTGTCCCCATCAGAACCTCTCCTTTCATTAGGATTCCCATCAGTGTCCCCCCCTACATCAGGGTCCCCATCAGAGGCTCTCCTTTCATTAGGATTCCCATCATTGTCCTTGCTTACATCAGGGTCCCCATCAGAACCTCTCCTTTCATTAGGATTCCCATCAGTGTCCCCGCCTAAATCAGGGTCCCCATCAGAGACTCTCCTTTCATTAGGATTCCCATCAGTGTCCTCGCTTACATCAGAGTCCCCCCTTACACCAGGGTTACCATCATAGCCCCCCCTTTACATTAGGGTGCCCATCAAATTCCCCCTTTCATCAGTGTCTTCCTTACAATAGAGCCCCCCCCCCCCCGCCTTACTTCAAAGACCTCATCAGAGCCCTCACTTTTATTGGTGTCCTCAACAGTGTCTCCCCTTACTTCATGGTACCCTTCAAAGTTCCCTTTTACATTGGAGTCCCCATCAGACTTCCCCCTGGCATCAGAGACCCCATTAAAGTTCCCCCTTACATCAGAGTTCCCTGTTACACCAGGTCCCCTAGCAAAGTCCCTCTTATATCAGGGTCCATACCAGTGCCCCCTTACATCAGTGTCTCCAGCAGAGTCCCCTTTTACATCAGTGTCCCCATTAGAGATGCAAAGATTGTGCACATCCACTGTTGGGGGAAGGGAGAGCATAAACTGTGCACCAAATAAAATCTTGTGGTGGGCCACATGTGCCCCCTTGGCCGTAGTTTGAAGACCCCTATTTTACAATGAAATAAATCAACATTTTGCTGTCACAATTTGATTAGAGTTGTTTAAAGTGCAGGGACAACGAGAAATGTGCCTGTGCTGCAAGCACATGTGATACTATTTGGCAAGGAAAGGATACATTGCACACCCTTCCTCTGCTGCTGAAGTAATTGACCTTCCACACAACTGTTGCATGAATACAGAGCTGAAAGGGAAGCACCTTTGGTCTAGTCAGGATATTGAACCCAAGCAACACTCTAGGAACTCAGCAGTTATATTCAGCTCTCAGCTGGGCCTCTCACTGTACTAAGAATATAAGGGTATAACATATAAATGGCATCACATTTTCTGCTTATCTATGTTTCTTCACAGCATTAAAGCTATTCATATCTTGAGTAAAGCTATGTAAGTGGCAGAAGAACCATATAGCAAGTCTGGATCCACATCTACATGTTGCAGTAATCTGTGCAAAAACCTGCCTTTAACGTAAGGTAACACATACTTTACTTTACATAGCAACAGTAGGAAACATGCACCTGCACTATAGCTCAACGTAATGCACCGATGTGAATACTCTATGGTTGTGGTGGGTTGCATTGACAAAGAAAATGCAGGTGCACTATTTAGTGCCCTGACAGCCCATTCAAAGTAAAATGGCTGCACTAACACAATGCATGCAAAGCCTTAAAAGGGCCTAATTGATGTCTGGCCATGTCCCTGATCAATGGTGAGGTACACATTGCAATGGATTTGGCACAGCTCCAACTATAGGATAGCTTTAGGTTCTCCTATCATTTCATTCATGTAATCCAAGTTTCGTATGTGCTATGTTTTCTTGCTTGGAGTCATACACTTCTTCATTATTTCCTTGTAGTTATCAGTTTACCTAAGAAGGAGTCAACTAATCTAGATTACTGAGAATGTATCGTGCACTTCCATTTTAATGCTTGTATGTTTGAACAAGGAAAGGAGATTTAATGCTTCTGAAGGATTTCAGTGTGGTCATTTGTCTTCAACAGGGGTGCCCAACCAGTGGCCCGGGGGCCACATGTGGCCTGCGGAGCCCTCTGATGTGGCCCGCGACCTCCTGCTCGGGGATGGAATAGAATACTGTTATGAAAGATAGGTTTATTATTAAAATCAGGAGTGTATATTTGGGCATATCTGTTCTGCAGTGGTTACTGGGCTGCTTTCAAATCTATCCGCACTGAGCCATAGACTTCTATTTCCTGTGAGTTTGGTTTGCTTTCTGAAAGTGCAATATACCTACAGGATATAATAGAAGTCTATGGCAAAGTGCAGCTAACCTGCAGGAAAGCCACAGGTGAACTGTGCTGCATGGCTGTCTTAATGAGAGGGCACACCTGGGCACTGCCCAGGGGCCCCAGCTGCATGGGGGGCCCCTGCACTTTCCCCAAAGCAGGGTGTAGAGCGGTCAGAGTGCTGGGGGGGATATCTGGGGTGTAGAGGGGTCAGAGTGCTGGGGGAATATCTGGGGTGTAGAGGGGTCAGAGTGCTGGGGGGATGGATATCTGGGGTGTAGAAGGATCAGGGTGCTGGGGGGGATATCTAGGGTGTAGAGGGGTCAGAGTGCTGGGGGGATATCTGGGGTGTAGAGGGGTCAGAGTGCTGGGGGGGATATCTGGGATGTAAAGGGGTCAGAGTGCTGGGGGGATATCTGGGATATAGAGGAGTCAGAGTGCTGGGGGGATATCTGGGGTGTAGAGGGATCAGGGTGCTGGAGGGGATATCTAGGGTGTAGAGGGGTCAGAGTGCTGGGGGGATATCTGGGGTGTAGAAGGATCAGGGTGCTGGGGGGATATCTGGGGTGTAGAGGGGTCGGAGTGCTGGGGGGAATATCTGGGGTATAGAGGGATCAGAGTCGAGGGGGGATATCTGGGGTGTAGAGGGATTAGAGTGCAGGGGGGATATCTGGGGTGTAGAGGGATCAGAATGCAGGGGGGATATGTGGTCTGTTTACCTGCGCTGTCTCCATTGTAGGGGCCCCAGAGAATTACTTTTCCCAGGGGCCCATGATGCTATTAAGACAGGCTCCAGGGACTACCCTGCTGGGCGGCTGCGAAAAGGCTGTGAGTGTTGTGTGGTTCAGGAACAGCCCAGGATTTGGTGACCCCTGGCAAGTTGTCATTTGATCCCCGAGGGGGTCCCGACCCCCAGGTTGAGAACCACTGCCCTAGGGTACCACATGAATAGATGCAGTGTTGAAGACTGTAGTTTCTGTCCTCTTTGTCTTATAGGCTAGTTAAATGTTTTAGCTTGTAACTATAGGGTGGACATGGCTTTTAAATGTATTTAAAATTATTATTTGATTATGATTTTAAAAAAAATTTAGGTTTTTAATAAAACTGATTTCTGCTGTATCTTATGCATTTATTGCACCACACAATTAATTTATGTATGTTTTACTAGTCAACAGCTCCAGTAGTGATACAGTGGGGTTCAGCCATGTCATGTTGCTCTTTTTGTGCCTGATACTTTATAATCACATCAGACACATTGCACCAGATCAAGAGGGCAGAAAAGTTTAGTTACATGCCCTATTAGACCATATTTGATTGTGTCTTATCTATGGCTGCAAACATGTATGCTGAGAATGAGTGTCAGAATTCTATTTTATCTATGCTTGTTCCAGGGCAGGGGCTCAGAAAGCACAGAATCCAAAGTATCTCTGTGACAGCTAGGGAATTCACATTTTCAAAACGAGAGGACAGCATACATAATCTAGTGACAAATATGCTTTAAACTGCTGTATTTCAGCTTCTACATTGTCAGCACCACCTTCGGCTTGGATTTACTGTGTAGCCCATGAAATATGGCCAAAGTTTCAGGTTATAGCGGGGGTGTCAAACTCCAGTTCATCTCAGGTCACATTGGCAGTATGGTTGCCTTCAAAGGGCTGGTTGTATCTGGGGTGTATTACGTACAGAGCGTAAAGTTCAGGGGTGCATTATGTACAGAGTGCAGGGTTCAGTGGTGCGCTGTGTACAGAGAGCAGAGTTGAGGGTTCTCTGTGCAACTCCACCCCGCCTCCTCATCTCGTCTGTAGTGTGGTGTCTCCTCTGTTTTGTGGTTCCTGTGGTGTTTCCTCTGTAGTGGGGCCCCTGTGGTGTTTCCTCTATAGTGTGGTTTCTCTTCTGTTTTGTGGTCCCTGTGGTGTTTCCTCTGTAGTGGGGCCCCTGTGGTGTTTCCTCTGTAGTGTGGTGTCTCCTCTGTTTTGTGGTCCCTGTGGTGTTTCCTCTGTAGTGGGGCCCCTGTGGTGTTTCCTCTATAGTGTGGTTTCTCTTCTGTTTTGTGGTCCCTGTGGTGTTTCCTCTGTAGTGGGGCCCCTGTGGTGTTTCCTCTGTAGTGGGGCCCCTGTGGTGTTTCCTCTGTAGTGTGGTGTCCTCTGTTTTGTGGTCCCTGTGGTGTTTCCTCTGTAGTGGAGCCCCTGTGGTGTCTCCTCTGTTTTGTGGTCCCTGTGGTGTTTCCTCTGTAGTGGGGCCCCTGTGGTGTTTCCTCTGTAGTGTGGTGTCTCCTCTGTAGTGGGGCCCCTGTGGTGTTTCCTCTGTAGTGGGGCCCCTGTGGTGTTTCCTCTGTAGTGTGGTGTCCTCTGTTTTGTGGTCCCTGTGGTGTTTCCTCTGTAGTGGGGCCCCTGTGGTGTTTCCTCTGTAGTGTGGTGTCCTCTGTAGTGGAGCCCCTGTGGTGTTTCCTCTGTAGTGGAGCCCCTGTGGTGTTTCCTCTGTAGTGCGGTGTCTCCTCTGTTTTGTGGTCCCTGTGGTGTCTCCTCTGTAGTGGGCCCCTGTGGTGTTTCCTCTGTAGTGGGGCCCCTGTGGTGTTTCCTCTGTAGTGTGGTGTCTCCTCTGTTTTGTGGTCCCTGTGGTGTTTCCTCTGTAGTGGAGCCCCCTGTGGTGTTTCCTCTGTAGTGGGGCCCCAGTGGTGTTTCCTCTGTAGTGGGGCCCCTGTGGTGTTTCCTCTGTAGTGTGGTGTCTCTTCTTTTTTGTGGTCCCTGTGGTGTTTGCTCTGTAGTGGGGTCCCTGTGGTGTTTCCTCTGTAGTGTGGTGTCTCCTCTGTTTTGTGGTCCCTGTGGTGTTTCCTCTGTAGTGGAGCCCCTGTGGTGTTTCCTCTGTAGTGCGGTGTCTCCTCTGTTTTGTGGTCCCTGTGGTGTCTCCTCTGTAGTGGGCCCCTGTGGTGTTTCCTCTGTAGTGGGGCCCCTGTGGTGTTTCCTCTGTAGTGGGGCCCCTGTGGTGTTTCCTCTGTAGTGTGGTGTCTCCTCTGTTTTGTGGTCCCTGTGGTGTTTCCTCTGTAGTGGAGCCCCCTGTGGTGTTTCCTCTGTAGTGGGGACTCTGTCCAACAGCAGCGCAACTCCTCAGTAGACTCCACCAATGAGCTGCCGCTAAGGTTCTGACCAATATGGGTTATAGGGAGACATGAAAACTCCCCCTGGGTCTCCCACAGTGCTTGCTAACAAGGGGGCAGGGGCCCCAGAAAGGTGGTATTTGTGTAGCATTGTCAGGAAGCTTTAGACATACATAGACAAGGGCTTTGATAAGGTGCCTGCAGTACAGCTTTGGTCTTAGTTTGATTTATGTAATGTTGATTTGGGTTTACTATCAGAAGGAATATTTTGTGCTAACATAACAGAGAGCATGATTCTGCCCTTAGGTCTAGGTCTGTATTTTGGCCTAGCCAGGGGAAGAAGATCAACCTAGTTTCTTTAAGAGCCCTTTCACACTTGTGCGTTTTTTCTGCGTTTTCGCGGTGAAAATAGCGCTATTAAAACGCTCCAAAAACGCCCCTCTCCATTGAAATGAATTGAAAATGCTGTAAAACGCGGTAAAAACGTGGTAAAATCACAGTAAAAACACAGTAAAATTGCGGTGTTTTACCGCTATTTTAACGCTCCGCTATTAGCGTTTCCAGTGTGAAAGGGATCTAAGGGAACCTGTACTTTTGGAGATATGTCAGCTTTTGCTGGTGACATCCTCCCCTGGCTGTTATAATGATCAAGTGGAATCAGATGTGGGAAGGAAAGCAGCAATAAACAAAATACAATAGTCAATTATTAGAATTTCTTTTTCTTGATTTTTATACTTAGCAGGTTGTTTCTTTATTTTCTTTGTCGAATGTAAGTAGAATGAAAAAGGAGATTTTTTTTCAGTTTGGTGTAGTTTTAGTTTGTTGTGTTTAGACCCTTTGTCTGGTTTATTGCTGTCTGTATCCTTTAACACAGATGGCAATAAAACCAGCCTGACAGATGTTCTGCACTCCTACTTTATCCAAAGCAAACAATAAAAGTTTTGGGTGGAGTTTCACTTTAGCCTATTAACACGTCACCTTGCTGTATTCGTGTTTATAAGCATATGTAAGTCAGTGTACTAGTTAGGATCAGACTGTATAACCATTACTCGACAAATACACAGTGCTGACTCACACCTTACCTGCAGGCTATGTTTCAACCCATTCCTACCTACCTAAATTCTGCTTGTGTTGCTGTTTCATTATGACAACCATGTTACAAGGGACACAGGGCTATCATATTGAAGAGAGATGCATGTTATGTTAAAATCTGCAGCCATATTACACGTGACTGTGAGGCTCGGTTCACGCCTAAACCGGCCGCAGATCGCACAGCAGCTCTGTCTGTCCCTGTTCTCCGTTTAAGGGACAAATCAGGGCAGAATCTTTGCCTGAAACTGAGGCAAAGACGCACAGCGTTTCTGTACAGTGCGCTCCGCAGCCGCCTCAGAGACATGTGAACCGGCTCCATAGAGAGGCGGTTACATTCTCCTGCTATGCAAATTGGATGCAGGGAAAACCACATCCAATTTGCATAGGTGTAAACCCAGCCTTAGAGAGTGTTTCCTAGTTACATGAAACTGCTAAAGACTCCATCCAAATTATAGCCAACGTTTGCCATACCACAAGAATTTAGTAGGCTGATGTTAGAGCCTAATGCAAGGAAACCTGTCATAAGGGAAACCAGGAGGCTGCCATTGCTGAGGACATTGGACTTTACTTTCCTCATCTGCATACCTTTTCCAGGTCAGTGACTCAGAAAAGTACTGAACCACAAGGTCAGAATAACAGCCAGGCAACTAGCACTTCCAGATGGAGGCCAGAAATGACAGCTCCTCTTATTTCTCTTCTGGCAGGTGTACTGTAAACCAAAGCAGGCTCTGGTTCTGACTGGCCTGCAGAAGTACTATACTGTAAAGACACCCTTGGTCAGATTTGTCAACAACATTTTTACAACAAGATACTGACTTGGCATTGCACGGAACCTGTAGTTGCTTAAAGACGTAGTAAACACTGCTTGCTCACTTGTACAGTACCTACAAGGAAGCCTATAATAAAGCTTACCTGTAGTTATAAGAAATATCTCCTAAATGTGCACCGTTTAGGAGATATTCACTACTTCTGCAACCGGTGATGTCACTGGGACATGCGCTCTGGAGGGACAGCGTGACGTCTCTTTAGGGCGCTGAGCTGCGATTGCAACAGGAGTGATGTAATCGCAGCTCCGTTATTCAAACAGCCGGAGACCATGAACCCGGAAGGAAGACTGGGTGAAGATGGTAGCGGTGACAGTGCGTCGCTGGAGGGCTTCGTTTTAAGGTAAGTCTCTCATAATGTGCTAATATGAGATGCATACTACACAATATGACATTAACTTACATTGGGAAAGTTTTTATTTTTGGAAACTTAACTACCGCTTTAAGGGTTGTAACGTTCACATCATCAAAAGAGAGTGACAGCTGAGTCAGGAGTATTTCATGTATGAAAACAGCTAGGAGTGAAGACTGAATCAAGGGTAAACTGCATGTTTCATAGTTAGGAGTGAGGGCTGAATCAGGAGTACTTCATGTATGAAAACAGCTGGGAGTCAAGACTGAATCAAGGGTAAACTGCATGTTTCATAGTTAGGAGTGAGGGCTGAATCAGGAGTACTTCATGTATGAAAACAGCTAGGAGTCAAGATTGACCAGGAGTACTTCATATATGACAGTTAGGAGTGAGAGCTGAATCAAAAGTACTTCATGTATAAAAACAACTAGGAGTGAAGACTGAATCAGGAGTACTTTGTGTTTGCCAGTTAGAATTGAAGGCTGAATCAGGAGTACTTCATGTATGGCAGTTAGGAGTGAAGGTTGAATCAGGAGTACTTCATGTATGAAAACAGCTAGAAGTGAAGACTGAATCAGGAGTACTTCATGTATGGCAGTTAGGAGTGAAGGCTGAATCAGGAGTACTTCATGTATGACAGTTGGGAGTGAGAGCTGAATCAGGAGTACTTCATGTATAAAAACAGCTAGGAGTGAAGTCTAAACCTGGAGTACTTCATGTATAAAAACAGCTAGGAGTAAAGACTGAATCAGGAGTACTTCATGTATGGCAGTTAAGAGTGAAGGCTGACACAGAAGTACATCATGTATGATAGTTAGGCGTGAAGGCTGAATCAGTAGACCTTCATGTATGACAGTTAGGAGTGAAGACTAAATCGAGAGTACTTAATGTATGAAAACAGTTAAAAGTGAAGACTGAATCAGGAGTACTTCATGTATGGCAGTTATGAGTGAAGGCTGAGTCAGGAGTACTTTGTGTATGGCAGTTAGGAGTGAAGGCTCAATCAGGAGTACTTCATGTATGAAAGTTAGGAGTCAAGGCTGAATCAGGAGTACTTCATGTATGGCAGTTAGGAGTGAAGACTGAATCAGAAGTACTTAATGTATGACAGTTAGGAGTGAAGACTGAATCAGGAGTACTTCATGTATGAAAACAGCTAGAAGTGAAGACTGAATCAGGAGTACTTTGTGTATGGCAGTTAGGAGTGAAGGCTGAATCAGAAGTTCTTCATGTATGACAGTTAGGAGTGAAGGCTAAATCAGGAGTACTTCATGTATGGCAGTTAGGAGTGAAGGCTGAATCAGGAGTACTTCATGTATGGCAGTTAGGAGTGAAGACTGAATCAGGAGTACTTCATGTATGAAAACAGCTAGAAGTGAAGACTGAATCAGGAGTACTTCATGTATGGCAGTTAGGTGTGAAGGCTGAATCAGAAGTTCTTCATGTATGACAGTTAGGAGTGAAGGCTAAATCAGGAGTACTTCATGTATGGCAGTTAGGAGTGAAGGCTGAATCAGGAGTACTTAAAGTAGTTGTAAACCCTTACAGACCACTTTATGCTACTGGTAAGTCTATAATAAGGCTTATCTGTAACTATCCAGGATATCCCCTGTCCCCTACATGTGCCAAAGCAATTGCACGTATGTGCCGTTGCTTCAGAGAGCGCGCCGTTACCTGCGGCTCCCACGCATAACGGAGGTGGCATCATCATGGCTCCAGCCAATCACAGCGCTGAAGCCGCGATACCCAGAAGTAACCCCCGAGAGAGAAGTCGCCGGCCAGAGGGGGGTACAAGGACCGCTGCAGGGGCATCGATATAAGGTAAGTAATTCATAATAAGCTAGTATGCTATGCATACTAGCTCATTATGCCTTTGTCTTTTAGTTTGTTTGTTTTTGAGGGTTTACAACCACTTTAATGTATAGCAGTTAGGAGTGAAGGCTGAATCAGGAGTACTTCATGTATGGAAGTTAGATGGGAAGGCTGAATCAAGAGTACATCATGCATGACAGTTAGGAGTGAGGACTGAATCAGGAGTACTTCATGTATGACAGGAGTGAGGGCTAAATCAGGAGTACTTCACATGTGACAGTTAAGACTGAGGGCTGAATGAGGAGTACTTCATGTATGACAGTTTAAGAGTGATGACTGAATCAGGAGTACTTCATGTATGGCAGTTAGGAGTGAGGACTGAATTAGGAGTATTTCATGTATGACAGGAGTGAGGGCTGAATCAGGAGTACATCACGTGTGACAGTTAGCAGTGAGGGCTGAATCAGGAGTACTTCATGTATGACAGGAGTGAGGGCTAAATCAGGAGTACTTCACATGTGACAGTTAAGACTGAGGGCTGAATGAGGAGTACTTCATGTATGACAGTTTAAGAGTGATGACTGAATCAGGAGTACTTCATGTATGGCAGTTAGGAGTGAGGACTGAATTAGGAGTATTTCATGTATGACAGGAGTGAGGGCTGAATCAGGAGTACATCACGTGTGACAGTTAGCAGTGAGGGCTGAATCAGGAGTACTTCATGTATGGCAGTTAGGAGTGAAGACTGAATCAGGAGTACTTCATGTATGAAAACAGCTAGAAGTGAAGACTGAATCAGGAGTACTTCATGTATGGCAGTTAGGAGTGAAGGCTGAATCAGGAGTACATCACGTGTGACAGTTAGCAGTGAGGGCTGAATCAGGAGTACGTCACGTGTGACAGTTAGCAGTGAGGGCTGAATCAGGAGTACTTCATGTGTGACAGGAGTGAGGACTGAATCAGGAGTATTTTATGTATGACAGGAGTGAGGGCTGAATCAGGAGTAATTCACGTGTGACAGTTAGGAGTGATAGCTGAATCAAGACTACTTCATGTGTGACAGTTAGGAGTGATAGCTGAACCAGGAGTACTTCATGTATTGCAAAGCTGATCATTGTAAGCATTTGAAAGATAAATGGTGCTTTGTATATACAATTATATAGATCAGAACAAAATAAGGATGAAAGAGGGAGAAAGGGACTTCACTCCAAATCAGGGACAGTCCCTCGAAATCAGGGACAGTTGGGAGTTATGCAGTAATAGGGTGTACCTACAACAAGCCTGTACTGTACTGGGGTGAACCTACACCAAGCCTGTACTGTACTGGGGGTACCTACACCAAGCCTGTACTGTACTGGGGGGTACCTACACCAAGCCTGTACTGTACTGGGGGTACCTACACCAAGCCTGTACTGTACTGGGGGGTACCTGGACCAAGCCTGTACTTTACTGGGGGTACCTACACCAAGCCTGTACTGTACTGGGGTTACCTACACCAAGCCTATACTGTACTGGGGGTACCTACACCAAGCCTGTACTGTACTGGGGTGTACCTACACCAAGCCTGTACTGTACTGGGGGGTACCTACATCAAGCCTGTACTTTACTGGGGGTACCTACACCAAGCCTGTACTGTACTGGGGTTACCTACACCAAGCCTGTACTTTACTGGGGGTACCTACACCAAGCCTGTACTGTACTGGGGTTACCTACACCAAGCCTGTACTGTACTGGGGTTACCTACACCAAGCCTGTACTGTACTGGGGGTTACCTACACCAAAACTGTACTGGACTGGGGTACCTACACCAAGCCTGTACTGTACTGGGGTTACCTACACCAAGCCTGTACTGTACTGGGGGTACCTACACCAAGCCTGTACTGTACTGGGGGGTACCTGGACCAAGCCTGTACTTTACTGGGGGTACCTACACCAAGCCTGTACTGTACTGGGGTTACCTACACCAAGCCTATACTGTACTGGGGGTACCTACACCAAGCCTGTACTGTACTGGGGTGTACCTACACCAAGCCTGTACTGTACTGGGGGGTACCTACATCAAGCCTGTACTTTACTGGGGGTACCTACACCAAGCCTGTACTGTACTGGGGTTACCTACACCAAGCCTGTACTTTACTGGGGGTACCTACACCAAGCCTGTACTGTACTGGGGTTACCTACACAAAGCCTGTACTGTACTGGGGTTACCTACACCAAGCCTGTACTGTACTGGGGGTTACCTACACCAAAACTGTACTGGACTGGGGTACCTACACCAAGCCTGTACTGTACTGGGGTTACCTACACCAAGCCTGTACTGTACTGGGGTACCTACACCAAGCCTGTACTGTACTGGGGTGTACCTACACCAAGCCTGTACTGTACTGGGGGTTACCTACACCAAAACTGTACTGTACTGGGGTACCTACACCAAGCCTGTACTGTACTGGGGGTACCTACATCAAGCCTGTACTGTACTGGGGGGTACCTACACCAAAACTGTACTGTACTGGGGGTTACCTACACCAAGCCTGTAGTGTACTTGGGGGGTACCTAAACCAAGCCTGTACTGTACTGGGGTACCTACACCAAGCCTGTACTGTACTGGGGGTACCTACATCAAGCCTGTACTGTACTGGGGGGTACCTACACCAAAACTGTACTGTACTGGGGGTACCTACACCAAGCCTGTAGTGTACTTGGGGGGGGTACCTAAACCAAGCCTGTACTGTACTGGGGGGTACCTACACCAAGCCTGCACTGTACTGGGGGTACCTACACCAAGCCTGTACTGTACTGGGGGTACCTACACCAAGCCTGTAGTGTACCTACACCAAGCCTTGGGGGGTACCTACCTACACCAAGCATGTACTGTACTGGGGGGTACCTACACCAAGCCTGTACTGTACTGGGGGGTACCTACACCAAGCCTGCACTGTACTGGGGGTACCTACACCAAGACTTGGGGCCCCATGTTCTAGGAACACCCAGAATGAGAAGTGAGCAGAGCCTGGGCCTACAGAATAATAACAAGGGCGTCTCTCCTCGTTTCTCTGCCTTGTTTTTCTATGCAGTCTCTTTGTTCCATGTATTTCTCCCAATCCTAGGCAGACCGCAGTGTGGAAGGAGTTAACCCCGCACAGCACTGTTTGCAGAGCCTGGTGTTTTTCAGAGCATCTTGTTTTTCACATACTGAAGTTACACCCCCATTACATCAGGGGACTGATAACCCCGCCCACACCGCATCAGGCTGTCGCTGAGCCCCAATTGGCCGCCCGGGCCACCCTCATTGGTCAAGCCTCCAAGGTAGGCGTGTAGGAGGCGCAGAGCCTGCCTGGCTAGGACTTGTTTATGAAGCAGAGTGCGGGGCATTGGCTGGCTGTGTGCTGAGAGTGCGGGCACTGAGGAGAACATAGTCCCGGCTACAAGTCACAACAATAGGAGAAGCGCCATCTCTCTACTCACTGGAATAAAGAGTCTTCTCTGCCTATAGGAAGCATGAGGTTGTCACCACGAGCAAGTGTGCCGGTCCCTGAGATCATGTGCAGCCGCTGCAGGGGAGTGTGCAGCAACAAGGCACAGGTGAGCCTACCTACCATTCATTGCAGAACTCTGCTCTGCCAGTCATCGGTCCTGGCTCAGGTTCCTCATTGTACTCTGCTGTGTGATCGGGGTGCACAGAGATCTGCCTGTGTGTGGTCACATCATTGTTATTCTACTGTATTGTCCCTGCAATCAGACCTGTTTACTGCGAGAGATAGGCCCCTCCCCCTCTAATGGACACAACATGTATGGACTTGTCTGGGCTGCCCATATAGTGGGGGGTCTCATAGTGCCAGTGCATTTATATCAGCTTGGTATCTCTTCCCATTGTGCCAATGCATTGTAGCCATTCAGTGTTCCATTGCTTTGCATGCATTTCTGCTAGATAACTTGTCTTATTATTATTATTATTATTATTATTATAATACACTATTTTATAGAGCGCTAATAGTTTACACAGGACTTTACAATGTATATGGGGGGGGGGGGGGGGGCACAATTACAGTACAGTTCAATACAGGAGATATTGTAGAGCTTATATTCTAAAGTCAAATATACTTTAGTCCTTGCAGTACAATTATCCATGCATTGATTGTTGCAGGACAGTAGCACACGCAGCGAGCGTTGCAGGACAGTAGCGCACGCAGCGAGCGTTGCAGGGAAGTAGCGCATGCAGCGAGCGTTGCAAGAAAATAGCGCACGCAGCGAGTGCTGCAGGAAAGTAGCTCACGCAGCGAGCGTTGCGGGACAGTAGCGCGTGCAGCGAGCGTTGCGGGACAGTAGCGCGTGCAGCGAGCGTTGCGGGACAGTAGCGCGTGCAGCGAGCTTTGTGGGACAGTACCGCGTGCAGCGAGCGTTGCGGGACAGTAGCGCGTGCAGCGAGCTTTGTGGGACAGTAGCGCGTGCAGCGAGCGTTGCGGGACAGTAGCGAGCGTTGCGGGACAGTAGCTCACGCAGCTAGCGTTGCAGGACAGTAGCACACGCAGCGAGCGTTGCAGGACAGTAGCACACGCAGCGAGCGTTGCAGGACAGTAGCACACGCAGCGAGCGTTGCAGGACAGTAGCCCACGCAATGATTTGTACATATACATTGATCTGAATGTCGTGCATGCACTGGCGATGTGAATAATAAATTGGCCCAGACAAGGACAGAAATGTTCCCCATGTGAGCCCCCACTTTGTATTGGGGTGTAGAGTCCTGGTGGTGCATTGCTCTGCAGCGGGCATCATAACAGGAGCTACCTGTTGGGAACAAAGGCATCTGCAGAGGCTTTGTCTTTGTGCGGAGCGTACCTGTGTTCAGCACTTACCAAGTCACTTAGGTTGGCTACACAGTGTACACTTTTCTTTGGCTGTAGTGTAGGGCTGCCTGATTGCGTACTAATTGAAAGTGTTTAGATTTCACCTCATATTAGATGGTTTTGGTATATTGTATAATGTATGGCCAGTGTAACTGCTACTGACCTCAGTAATGCGCCTGTATTGTCTATTTTTTGTTTTTGTATCAATGACTGGCAGTTCTTTGTGTACGCCAGTGATTTATATATATATGGAATTACACGAGTGAGTGTGAGCGTTGAATGAGGCACAGCCAGCGGAGCATCTATATATATATATATATATATATATATATATATATATATATATATATATATATATATATATATATATATATATATATATATATAGATGCTCCGCTGGCTGTGCCTCATTCAACGCTCACACTCACTCGTGTAATTCCAAGAGTAGTCATCTATCTATCTATCTATCGTATGTTCTTACAATTGAATGATTGGCCAGTCTTTCATATCGATCTGGTCCAGTAAAGACCCATTTCTGATTGGTGACTTGCAAAAGCCCAAATGGATGTGATTAGTATTCCAAGTACATGTCTGGGCAATGAGCAGGGAAAACATTTCTTCTTTGTATGAGTTGGCCTGTTCAATGCAGAGCTAGGCATCCGAATGTTTGCTTCTGCGAGTAATCTTCTGTCCCTACCATTATTCTTGGGTTATGGCACGCTGGGTGGGCATGAAGAATTTTACCTCTTCTAACTACTGGAGCCCGAGGTCTTCTGCAAATACACATCTAGCTAGGGGAAGGCTGCTTGCTGCATCGCAAATGTTTAGCTCAGGGAATAGAGTTCACAGGGTACGGAAGTGCCACTTGAATATGAATGGAAAAAAAAAATTGATTTATTTTAAAAAATTGTTCATGCAATGGTACTCGCCTTAAAAAAAAACAAAAAAAAACACCCCCCCCCCCCCAATTTTTTGAATAAAAAAATGAATAATAAAAAAATAAATAATAAAAACAAAAAAAAAATCTTATTTAAATTAGTTTTTTTAACAATTTAAATGATTTTTTTTTTTTTTTGTCTTTTTTTTTTTATTATTTAATTTTATTCATAATTTTTTATTTATTTAAAATTGGGGTGTGTTTTTTTTTAAAAAAAAACACCCCCCCCCCCCAATTTTAAATAAAAAAAAAATGAATAATAAAAACAAAATATATTATTTAAATTGTTTTTTTAACAGTTTTAAATGACTTTTTTTTTTTTTTTTTTTTTTTTTTTTTT
The DNA here is from genome assembly GCF_905171775.1 of Rana temporaria. NCBI lineage: Eukaryota > Metazoa > Chordata > Amphibia > Anura > Ranidae > Rana > Rana temporaria. Next base: position 263,400,975 of record NC_053492.1, on the reverse strand, counting down.
TTATTTATTTAAAATTGGGGTGTGTGTTTTTTTTTTTTTTTTTTTAAGGGGGATACCTTGACCATTTAGGAGGAATCCGAGAGAACATTGGGCTTGATTAACTAAAACTGGAGAGTGCAACTCTGCATAGAAACCAATTGGCTTCCAGCTTTATTGAACAAGCTGAAGTTAGAAGCTGATTGGCTACCATACACAGCTGCTCCAGACTTTGCGCTCTCCAGTTTTTTTAGTAAATCAACCCCAATGTGCATTAATTGCTAGGAGAGTGTCCACGTTTTTAGCTTCTTTTTTTTTTTGGACTGTTCTCTTAAGTGCAATTTCTTAGAAATGAAGATTTTAGTGTCTGGTGTTCTTGGTTGGAAACTCCCGATGTCGTCATAAGAAAAGTGCAACATGCCAGGAAAATAAAGTGAAAGCAGCACACAAAGCGTTTCCCAAGTGTATGAATTGTCCTCTGCATTGGAATTCCAAGTCATAGAGCAAATGGATTTTTTTTTTTTTTTATATATAATTTAATTATGTTTTATTTAAAAAAAATTTGTCATATGTAAGATTAGTGATGTGTGCTTTTTACATTTGTATGAACATGGTGACTTTTTCTTGCAGGAAATGGCAGTCCGAATCCCTCGCCCCTTAGGACAAGGTCCCAGCAGATTCATCCCTGAAGAAGAGGTTGGTGCCATTTTTGTGTCCCATCATGTGAAGAAGGTCCTTATTCCTTAGCTGTCTAATTCAAGGATCTCCAAACTAAGGCCCTCCAGCTGTTGTACCACTACAGGTCCCATAAAACTCTGACATGACTAGGCATGGTGGGAATTGTAGTTCTGGAAACACTGGGGGGCCGTAGTTTGGAGACCCCTGGTCTAGTTCGTACACCTTTTGAAGGAAAATCTATATGTGTATGGCCAGCATAAGTTTGGTTAGCAACTTGCAGGCTTTGTTTTCCAAGGCTGGTTGGATCCCACTAATGCACACATCTTTAGTGTAGGATCTTCACATCGCCTACTCGGTCACAACCTAAGCAGACTGCATTGGAACTTGGTTTTCCAGGATGTAGGTCAGCGCCATTCTTGTAGCGGTCTCCTTGCACGTAGTTCTATTTAAGTAATGCATTTTCTATTCCGAGCACATACACATTCCCTTTCAGCCATTAAGAAAAGACAGTTATTTTGGGAAGGTATTTTTGGCCTGTTTTACCTACTGAGGGATTTGTCATTTTAAAACCATTTAATGATTCAGAAAGCACGGCCATTGGCAGAGCCAGTTCTGGCACTTAAAGGGGTTGTAAAGGTACAGTTTTTTTTTCCGCCCCCCCTTAATGCCTTCCTTCACCTTAGTGCAGTCCTCCTTCACTTACCTCATCCTTCCATTTTGCTTTTAAATGTCCTTATTTCTTCTGAGAAATCCTCACTTCCTGTTCTTCTGTCTGTAACTCACCACCGTAATGCGAGGCTTTCTCCCTGGTGTGGAGTGTCGTGCTCGCCCCCTTCCTTGGACTACAGGAGAGTCAGGACGCTCTCTACGTTGCAGATAGAGAAAGGAGCTGTGTTAGTGGGCGTCCTGACTCTCCTGTAGTCCAAGGGAGGGGGCGAGCATGACACTCAACACCAGGGGGAAAGCCTTGCATTACTGTGTGGAGTTACAGACAGAAGAACAGGAAGTGAGGATTTCTCAGAAGAAATAAGGACAAAATTGAAGGATGAGGTAAGTGAAGGAGGACTGCACTAAGGTAAAGGATACATGTAGCACGCAATGGCCTGGATAGGACACGTTTCGTCTGCTAAGACATCATCTGGGGGAATGTTGTATTAGTATACACCAGGCATATGCAATTAGTGAACCCCTAGCTGTTGCAAAACTACAAGTCCCATCATGCCGCTGACTCTGGTGTCATGCTTGTGGCTGTCAGAGTCTTGCTATGCATTGTGGGAATTGTAGTTCTGCAACAGCTGGAGGTCCGATAATTGCATATCCCCGGTATACACTAATCACTTATATTGATATGTGTTAGTTTGTGATATGTATAAGGCCCCTTTCACACGGACGGATAGAATGGTGCTTTTAGCTGCGGATTTTCTAGTTTTTCTACTGCAGCTAAAAGCACACAATGCTTTCCTATGGCCCCATTCACACACAGCTTTTAGCTGCGGTTTGGTGCGAATAGAAAAAATAGAATTGAATGCGTCCAGGTGCGATTTGGCGCAGCTGTATGCACATAAGAGCAGATAATCGCAGTCTTTTGTGTCAACTGCGGATAGCAGCATGGGAAAAAAACAAAACAGGAAGCACATCATAATCCCAAAAAATAAAAAGGGTTGCTATGGGAATGACTACCGCAGCTAAACGCGGCCGCATGTAATCGCAATGTACAATTGCAGCTAATCGCAGTGCCCGGAGCCTTGCATTTCACAGAACATATACATGCTTTTAACTGCGGCAAAACAGCCGTCCGTGTAAAAGGCGCCTTAGTGTTTCCACGCTATATATTGTTTTTATTTGTATGCAATAGTGTTTTCACACTAAATTGCTTTTAATAGCGCTGCACTTTTATAACAGAGTTTCTTTGCACAATGTCCGTTGTAATGTTAGCGGCTACAGATCTTTAAATTAGTTTTAGAGCTGTATTTTCCACAATGGAAACCTATAATGCTCTTTAGACTTCATCTATAACTGTAATATACACTTTTGTGTGGACTTGCTCTTTAATTCTCTTATCATAACGTAATAAATACTATAATGTTTACAACTCACTTGCTGACATTGAAGTACAGTATATTGGGAACCACATTTTTTATTCAGTGTGAAATTTGCGTTAAAGTGCCTAGGTGAAAAGCCCATTTCTTTTTTAATATATCCACAGATTCTACAAGTGGGGAATGAAAATTCAAATATGCATTCAGTATTTGCCGATGTGTTTGCTGACTTGGGCCGCCTGGATAACATAACCCTTCTGATGGTGTTCCACCCCCAGTATTTAGAGAGTTTCCTGAAAACACAACATTACTTGTTGCAGATGGATGGTCCCTTACCTGCCTATTATCAGCACTACATAGGGATCATGGTGAGTTTAGTTCTTTGTGTTTACTTGTCTAAGAGTGATTATGGATGGAAGGAATTGATGCCCCCAATGTTGAGCATTCTTGGCCAGTAATGAGCCCCTTTGGGGAAATTTCTCCTCAAAAGAGCCCAATCAAGGTACTGCATGTTCACTGCTGGTCCTCAGACTGTTAGAGGACAAACAAGTATCCCACCCCCTGTTCTCTTATGCCGCGTACACACGATCAGGCTTTTGCCTGGCCAAATCGCATCGGAATTCCATCGAAAAAAAAATAGAACATGTTCTATATCTAAACTCTGATGGAATTCATCGGAATTTCCAATGAAACTCCGATGGGGCTACACGTGATTGGAAAGAGTCCATCAGACTTTTTCCATCGAAAATTCCGATCGTGTGTACGGGGCATTAGAGATTTCTTCTATAAAAGACTGAATATTTTCACACACAAAAATTGTGTTGGGTGCAGTTTTTCCAAGTTCATCCAAGCCATCAAGAGGCTTACAGTTCATTTCATGTAAAATGTTTTTGTTTCAGGCAGCAGCCAGGCATCAGTGCACCTACCTGGTTAACCTGCACGTCAATGACTTTATCCATAGTGGAGGGGACCAGAAGTGGTTAAATGGCCTTGACAATGCTCCACAGAAGCTACGTAACCTAGGAGAACTAAATAAGCTACTGGCACACAGACCTTGGCTGATCACAAAAGAACACATTGAGGTAAATGGTGGCTGAGTACTGACATTGGCATTGTGTGATGCGAGATAAAACAGTTTGATAGACCGACTTGTTATAATTTTGTATTCCCAGCAACTGCTGAAAACAGGAGAGCACAGCTGGTCCCTAGCGGAGCTGATCCATGCTGTAGTCCTTCTTGCACACTACCACTCCTTGGCTTCTTTTACGTTTGGCTGTGGAATAAGTCCAGAAATTCACAATGATGGAGGCCACACATTCCGTCCCCCTTCCGTCAGCAACTACTGCATCTGTGACATAACAAATGGCAATCATGGGGGGAATGAGAGCCACCAGACAACAGGAAGTATGGTAAGTTAGTACATTACTAAGCTTTATGTATAGGTCCTTTCAGAAGCACCAGATCTCTAAAATCTGTCTTGAAAGCCTCGTGACCTCATGTGGTTGGAACTGTTGAAGTCCTAAGTAATTCAATAGAAAGAGATGGGAAGAGTTTAACATTGCTGGTGGTTAATTATTCAAATCATGAAGTGCCCTGAGATATAGAGCTAGATCAATGGTCTCCAAGCTGCGGCCAAATGTGGCCCCTTGCATGCTTCTATCTGGCCCTTGGGGCACTATTCCATCCACATCTAACACTAAAGATGGGGCATCATTCCTCCCACTGACATCAGTGATGGCTCCCTCTTCCTTCCACAGACACCGCTGATGGGGTGGTGTTATTCCCACTGATGCCAACAATAGGGCACTATTACTCCCACTAAAACCACTGATGGGCACTGTTTACTCCCACTGAAGCCGAGAGATTTTCCCACTGGCCACAGTCTGACCCCCTCTAAACTCTGAAGGGCTGAAACTGGCCCTTTTGTTTAGAAAGGTTGAGGACCCAGATCTAGATTCTGGTAGCGGTAGGCAAATATCTGATAGTTTCTGTATCTCTGACTTTTGCAGGGCTTAGATTCTTCTTGTGAAGTTGAAGTTTTGATGGAGAAGATGAAGCAGCTCCAAGAATGTAAAGATGAAGAGGAGGCAAGCCAGGAAGAAATGGCCACGCGCTTTGAGCGAGAGAAGACCGAAAGCATGCTGGCTTTTGCTATAGGTACATTTAACTTGAAGCTCCACTTATGCCCTGGTGTTGTATGTTCTGTTCTAAATCTATAAGCCTTACTGGTTAAACTTGGCACAAAACTTGTTAGAAGTTTAACCACTGAATGACCGGAAGGTTTTACCCCCTTAATGACCAGGACGTTTTTTGCAATACGGCACTGCGTTACTTTAACTGACCATTGCGCGCGAAGCTGGACCCAAATAAAATTGTATTTTTATTTATTTATTTTCCCATAAATGGAGCTTTCGGTGGTATTTGATCACCTGCGGTTTTTTATTTATAAAAAAAAAAGACGGGCAATTTTGAAATGAACAATATTATTTAACTTTTTTGCTGTAAATACATATCCAAAAAAAATATATATATATAATCTAATGTATTCATCAGTTTAGGTCAATATTTATTTTTGGTAAACAAAATCCCAATAAGCATATATTTATTTGTTTGCAACAGTTATATGTGTACAAAATGGGGAAAGATTTATGGCTTTATTTCTTTTTTTTGCGGGACAGATAATGCAGCGTACAGATCAGACACTTTTAACATTATTACAGTGACCAGTGCTAAAAATATGCACTGGTAGGGTAGAGGTTAACATCAGGGACAATCAAGGGGTTAATTGGGTTCCTTGGGTGTGTTTACTAACTATATGGGGGGGCGGTCTGCCGGGGACAACAGAGTTCCGTCTTTCTGCATAGCAGGAAGGCAAGATCCTGTGTCATCCCCTGTCAGAACAGAGATCTGCCTTGTGTACATTAGGCATCTGCTGTTCTGTCTCTGTAGGGAATGATTGTGGGCGGCCATCGCGTCCGCCGATTGGCTTCCCGCTGGGCAATCGGCACGCCCGCCCGCCCACACAGGCCAGTGCATGAAACGTTATACCACTTGCCGCAGTATAACGGCGGTGGGTGGTCGGGAAGTGGTTAAAGATTATGTTTGATCATAAAATGTTTTTTTGGGAAAAGCTATCAAATATTAAGTTATTGACTAAAAACTAATACTGGTAGGGTCTAATGAGTAGTATGTTATTCTCACTCGTACTAAGGTAACAGTAAAGCTGAGCCCTCTAGCTCTGGGATTGTGACAGTTGCAAAGTCCTATCTATTGTGATAAAACCTGCTAATTCCTACATCACACAGTATTCTGCAAAGATACCCCTAACCCTTGTATTGCTCAGCTTTCTAGCATGGTATTGTTAGCCTTTCTTATTGGAGTCTAATCATTGGTACATGATGATAAATTGATTTTGTATTGATCTGTTTCCAACAAGATGAGGACCCTCCGCCAGCACGAGAAGTCTCCAGACATTTTGAAGACACAAGCTATGGTTACAAGGACTTTTCTCGGCGTGGAATGCATGTTCCCACCTTTCGAGTGCAGGTAAAGGGCCATCTTTTTTTTATTGTACAGAAAAATTGCTCAATTCCTTATTTAAATAATGCGTACTCGCACCTAAATCATGGTTTGAATGAATACCAGATCGTTTTTAAGCGATGTAAAAGTTTACAATGATTCTGCTGTACATACACTAATATTTCTGCCGGCTGGTCTGTCTCGGAGGACTGGGCAAATAGCATTTGTATTTATGGAAACTGAACACGCCAGAGAAGTAAAAACTCTTTAAAATATAATAGAGCATATTCTAGCTTCTTTAACAATTTGTAGAAAGAAAGTTTCCATTAGCCATCAAACTCTCTGGTTTCTTTGTGCAGCAGGGATATATATACATACACACACACACACACACACACACACACACTTTCTTGGTTATTAATATTGTCTGGAAGCTGTATTGGTGTGGGGCAGGGATTTGAGATCGACTGTTCCTCTGTGATGTTTATTGGTGATATCCTTAGACATTAATGTGTAGGGACTACACCGCAAAGCAATGCAACCAAAGATTGAATGGTGTAAACCAGGGGCCTCCAAACTTTCTAAACAAAGGGCCAGTTTACTATGCTTCAGGTTTTGGCGGAGCCAGACTGTGGCAGTGGGAGTAGAAAATCTCCTGGCGTTGGTAACGGAGCCCCATCGTTGGTGTCAGTGGGAGGAGTAGTGCGCCATCATTGGTGTCGGTGGGAGGAGTAGTGCGCCATCATTGGTGTCAGTGGGAGGAGTAGTGCGCCATCATTGGTGTCAGTGGGAGGAGTAGTGCGCCATCATTGGTGTCAGTGGGAGGAGTAGTGCGCCATCATTGGTGTCAGTGGGAGGAATAGTGCACCATCATTGGTGTCGGTAATTGTGCCCCATTGTTAATGCCAGTGGGATGAATAGTGCCCCAAGGGTCGGATAAAAGCAACAGTTTGAAGACCACTGGTGTAAACTATATATATATATATATATATATATATATATATATATATATATATATATATATATATATATATATATATATATATATATATATATATATAAAATTATACCCAGAGACTTGCAAATCTCTATTTACAATATGTTACTAAAAAAAAAGCATTTTCTTTACTGCAATTTTGTGTTTTTAAAACCCATTTCAATGATTTTGTTGTAGGATTATAGCTGGGAAGACCATGGTTACTCCTTAGTTAATCGTCTTTATCCAGATGTTGGGCAGCTACTTGATGAGAAATTTCACATGGCATATAATCTCACATATAACACGATGGCCATGCACAACGATGTAGATACCTCAACGCTAAGACGGGCCATATGGAATTATGTACATTGTATGTTTGGAATAAGGTGAGGTCCTAACTGGTACTATTTTGTATTGAGAATGTGATTTTAAACTTTGGTTCATATAACATTTGAAATTGACATACGTCGGTAATCTACCCTCCTATGAAGTAATGGCTGTCTTAGACAGGGATATATATTCTTGGCTAGCGCATAGTGTAAAGGTACCTGTACAAGTTATGCTTTTTAATGTAATGATTCAGACTTAGCTGGTCAAAGACGGCCATAACTTTGGGGTTTTGCCCATGCGTAGTCGGCTTTGGACTTGCAAAGGGGTCAATTTACTAAAGGACTTGAGACTCTTCACTCAATAAATTGTAGCTGTGTTTGCTTTCAATACCCGATCATGTGCAGATGACATTAACAGAAGTTTGATACTTGAAGTGAATCGTCACTCTTTTCTTTAGCTTGTGAAAACTGAATTTAGTTTAATAAAACTATAGCAATAGAATGTTGTTCATTACACCTTTTTTTTGTCTTTTTGCGGCAGATATGATGATTATGACTATGGAGAAATAAACCAATTATTGGACCGAAGCTTTAAAGTTTACATAAAAAATGTGGTGTGTAGTCCACAAAAGACGACAAAACGAATGTATGATAGTTTCTGGAGGCAGTTCAAACATTCTGAGAAGGTGAGTACAAATGAGATCTGTTTTTAATGGATGCATATGTAATCTTTCTAGCTGTAAAGGAAATCTGTGACACAGCAGTGCCTATTAACAGGGCATAGTGAATACATGTCGCAGAATTCAAGTAAACGTGTGGGGATCTTTACAAACTTTAAGATTGATCAGATTAGGAGTAAGGTAGCAATATAAAAAAAAAAAATGATATATAGAAATTTATATATCATTTTACATTGTGACCTTTTTGATGCACTTTATTTAAACAGTCACTTATTTATTTACAGATGCAGGACAGGCAGACAAACTGTTTTGTCAGGGTATTCTATATGTTTAAAATATGTAAACACTAGGTTCTATATACATCGATTTTCCAAAAATGTAATGTGTATTGGCAGTCTCTGCCTAAAATGACCACAGCTTTACTACAAACACCAAAAATCCTGGACCATATAAATATCTGTCATGATTGTAAACAAATGCCATTGCAGCATGGGACCAGTTGTACATGATTCTCTGACCTCTTCGGACTTGTACATATGTCTCATATTCTGTGGATCCTTTTATGAAATCCAGCTTAGGGATAGTAAAAGAAGCAGGTGGAGACCAACATATGGGATAGAAAAGTATCTCTGCAGAAAGAAACAAACGTGCACTAAGAGCCGGTTCACACTGGGGCGGCACGACTTTGGGGGCGACTCGGCAAGGCGTTCAGAGGCAACTTGCAAAATGACTTCTGTATACAAGAGTCGTACAAGAACCTTTTTCTAAGTCGGAGTGACTTGCGTCGCTCCTATTAGAACGGTTCTATTGAATAGAATGGGACGCGACTTGTCAGGCGGCTGAGTCGCCCCAGTGTGAACCGGCTCTAAGGAAACCTGTGCATATTCTGGGTTGGTGACCATGGACTCCAGAGCCAGGCAGGACTTTCATGAGGGTCAACAGCAGAAACATTTTATCAGTATAGGGTGGGGGTTGTGATTTTATTTATTTTTTTCTTGGCTTTTAACCAGTAAATGTCTTCATGGTGACCTTTTTGCTTTATTTTTGTGCTGCTTGCAACTTCTTCACAGAAGCTTTATGATGGTGCCTAGCAAAATATAGCATTTGATTTTAGAAGGGAATTTTGATCTGAAAACTTGTCTTTCTGTATCGCAGGTCCATGTTAATTTGCTTCTTATGGAAGCGAGGATGCAAGCTGAACTACTGTATGCTCTGCGAGCAATCACCTGGTATATGACCTGATTGGTTTATCTGAAGCGGTCGCCCGAAACGAATGTTCAACGGGGAAATCTGCTTTCTGCACTGCCGACTTCCCATGCCTTTCTGGTAGTTAACTTTTCTCAGAAGTCCATTGTGCCATAATTGCCATCATATCAGCTGTTTGGTTTGTGCTCCCGATTTCTCACATTGAACTGACATTTGAATGTCCTAAAAGAGATGATGCCTTGCTATCCTGCTTCGAACACCTGCAAGTCTGGTCTTTGCCATCCAGTGATGTTGCGTGTCTTTGCAGTGATGGACACTTACGAAGTATTGAAGATAAGGGGCGGAGGAAACGTGCACTATGATTTCCCATTCGGTCAATAGTGGTGCTGCTGATGTGTTTGATGAGACGCGGGCCTCCCAATTAAGCTATATAAATAAATGTACATGAACACTGCTACAACCTGAGCCTTGTTATAGAACTACACACCGAACGTGTGCATTCCCATACATTTTGTGCATGTTTTCTGCAGCAATTAACCCAACATATGTTGCTGATTTCAGTTATTGGCTTTATATAGCGCTGGAGGAAAAAAAAAAAGCTGTGATCAGTGAGTGTATATTATATATCAACATATTATATATGCTCAAATTGTCTTCCTGAAAATCTTCTTCTTTTTCCAGTCTTCAGAAGGTATGTTACCATTCTCTGACAACAGAGAGTGAAATACCCCTTTGGTTGTGGGGTGCACACTTAGTTGTATCACACTGCTGTCTGTATAGCAGTGCTTAGGGTGGAGGGATGTAGGTAGCTTGTGTGGCTTAACCATTCATAAAGTCATTTGCAGCTGCTGAAATATCACCCGCAGTTTACAGTTTCAAACTTGATCAAGATGTGAATGTTAAGTTTAAGAAAAAAAAAAAAAAAGTTATTGGAAAACTAATGTATGGAAGGGTTTGTATTATGAACGTAAATATCTTTTTCAGTATTAATGACTTTTTGTTTTTTTATTAAAGAACATACATGTTGATTTGTTTGTTTTTATTCTTGACCACTGGGCACTTAAACCCTTCCTAACCAGACCAATTTTCAACTTTTGGTGCTCTCACAATTTGAATGACAATTACTCAGTCATACAACATTGTACCCATTTGAAATTTTTGTCCTTTTTTTCACACAAATAGAGCTTTCTTTTGGTGGTATTTGATCACTTCTGGGTTTTTTATTTTTTGTGCTATAAAAGAAAAACGACAGAAAATTCTGTAAAAAAATAAAAACTTGTTTCTGTCATATTAGCAGGTTATTTCTCACACACAGCATATGCATACCACAAATTACACCCCAAAACACATTCTGCTATTCCTCCCGAGTATGCCGATACCACATGTGTAAGACTTTTACACAGTGTGGCCACATACAGAGGCCCAACATGCAGGGAGCACCATCAGGCGTTCTGGAGCACCCAAGCCAATACTGACATTTTTCTCCTACATGGAAAAATCATCATTTATTTGCTAGAAAATTGCATAGAACCCCAAAACATTATATATGCTTCTTTAGCAAAGACCCTAGAGAATACAATGGCGGCCGTTACAACTTTTTATCTCGCATGGTATTTTCGCAGAAATTTTTTGAACGCGTGTTTTTTTAAAAAAAACGTGTTTGTGCTTAAAAAAAAAAAAAAAACAGTAAAGTTAGCCCAATTTTTTTTCATAATGTGAAAGATGAAGTTACGCTGAGTAAAAAGATACCCAACATGTCACACTTCAAAATTGCACACGCTCGTGGAATGGCGCCAAACTTCGCTACTTAAAAATCCCCATAGGCGACGCTTTAATTACTTTTACATGTTTTTAGTTACGGAGGAGGTCTAGGGCCAAAATTATTGCTCTCGCTCTAACGTTCGCAGAGATACCTCACATGTGTAGCTTGAACACCGTTTTCATATGTGGGCGGGACTTACGTATGCGTTCGCTTCTGCATGCGAGCTCACGGGGACAGGGGCACTTTAAAAAAATTAAAATTATTGTTCATTTTACTTTATTTTGACACTTTTTTCCCCAAAAATATATTTTTTTTTATCACTTTTATTCCTATTATAAGGAATGTAAACATCCCGTGTAATAGGAATATAGCATGACAGGTCCTCTTTACAGTGAGACGTGGGGTCAATAAGACCCCACATCTCACATCTAGGCTGGGAAGACTGAAAAAAAAATATCCTGGCTTCGATCGTAGCGGTGAGTCTGTAAAAGCACCGGACGTATTGGTGGTATTGCAGAGTATTGGTGGTATTGCAGAGTATCGCGCAGGGTATTGCAGAGTATTGCTGGGATGGATGGCTGGATCTGTGACTGCAGTTGTCACAGATCCAGCCACAGCGCTGCTGCTGACACCCCCTCTCCTCTCACGCCGTACCGAACGGTACAGAGAGGAGAGGGAGGAACCGGCGTCATCAAATGACGCCGGTTTGTTTACAAGTGATTGCTCCGTCATTTGACGGAGCGATCACGTGGTAAACGGCCGCTATCAGCGGCAATTTTCCGTGATGCACCGGGTCTTCTAGACCCGGCGAGCACGGACACTTCCGCGAGCGCGCCCCAGGGGACGCGCAAACGCGGAAGTGCACGAAGACGTCGTGTCACAGTAACTCGACCGCGCTGTAGCAGGATTTTTGCTATAGCGCGGTCGGCAAGTGGTTAATGAGAAAAAAAAATTATATTTTTATAATATTTTATATATATATATATATATATATATATATATATATATATATATATATATATATAATTTTTTCTTTCATTTGAATGAGTTTACTTAAGTGTCATACTATATAATGGTTGTGTATAATTGTTTTGAATGTGGTGACTGAGAAGAACAATATTTCAGAATTTAACCTATGAAGAAAAGATCTGAATAAAAAAAGTCCACTAGTGTAGTTTAAAAGGAAGTATATGTAAAGTTGGCAAACCCATAGAATAAGACCTACTTACCCACAACTGTATTGCAGATAAAAAAAGTTGCCTTGCAACAGAGGTTCATCTTTATCAACAGGATGCTTTGGCGCAGGGAACAAAGAAAGGACAGTGTCCTCATTAGAGCCCTTTCACACTGGTGCGTTTTTGCGGTAAAAATATTGCTATTGACCTTCTGAGCGGTGTTCCCGAGTCTGACTCGGGGTGAGATTTTTTTTTGTCTACTATCGGTAACCCCGAGTCAGACTCGGGCTCGCCTCGCAGAATCCACAGGCATGGTTTACTCACCTTGTCCCTGGATCCAGCGATGCCACTGTGCTGTGTGAGCGAGGAATTGAAGGACCTCATCAAAGACGAGTGGGAAAAAAACAGACAAGCGGCCTGGTCTGTCCAATAAACTAGCTAAGTTATACCCTCTGAAGGAGTCTAAAGTTTCCTCCCTCATCAACGCTCCCATCGTTGATTCATCCCTAATGCGGCTCGCCAGGCATGTCACGCTGCCTATAGAAGATGCGGTCTCGTTCCGAGATGTCCTCGACCGCAAGATTGATTTGGAGCTAAAGAAGGCATACTCTACGGCAGGGGGAGCATGCAGACCAGCCATTACCACGGCGGCTGTCGCCAGAGCCATTTCCACATGGGCAGCCAATGCTGAAAAGGCCCTCCTGGAAGGTACCGATCAGGGGGAGGTGATATGCACTTTACAGGAAATCAGACTGGCTGGCAACTTTGTGGCAGGGGCTTCAGTAGATGCCATTCGCTCCTCGGCTAGATCCATGTTAGCCTCAGTGATGGCCCGCAGAGCCTTATGGCTGAAGCCCTGGGTCGCTGACACAACATCGAAGTCAAATTGGTGCAAGATACCGTACGATGGCACAAACCTGTTCGGCGCTAAATTGGACTCAGCGATCTCCAAGGTCACAGGAGGAAAGTCCCTGTTCCCTAAGTCTAGCCCTCTCAACCTCCAGGCTGTCAAGTGGAGCCTGTCTGGAGCCGGATGGAGGAGCTGATCTTGGTGAAGGAGGTCTGCTGAGACCGGTAGGTGGATTGGAGGTCGGGTATTGAGCTGCAGGAGAGTCGTGAACCACGGTCTCCTTGGCCAGAATGGTATTATTGCGATCACTGTGGCTGATGACCTTCGGAGCCGGGATAGAAACCTTGCTATCAAGGGAGTTGGGGGAAATATCCCCAAAAATATATATATAAAAACATTTTTTCCTCAGTTTAGGCCGATACGTATTCTTCTACATATTTTTCGTAAAAAAAAAAAACACTAAGCGTTTGATTGGTTTGCGCAAAAGTTATAGCGTCTTCAAAATAGGGGGTAGTTTTATGGCATTTTTATTAATATTTTTTTTTTTACTAGTAATGGCGGCGATCAGCGATTTTTATCAGTACTGCGACCTAATGGTGGACACATCGGACATTTTTGGGACCATTGGCATTTTTATAGCGATCAGTGCTATAAAAATGCATTGATTACTATAAAAATGCCACTGGCAGGAAAGGGGTTAACACTAGGGGGCGAGGAAGGGGTTAATTATGTTCCCTGTGTGTGTTCTAACTGAAGGGGGGGGTGGCACTGACATGGGGAAATGACTGATCGCTGTTCATACATTGTATGAACAGACGATCCGTCATTTCTCCCCCCGACAGGACCGGGAGCTGTGTGTTTACACACACAGCTCCCTGTTCTCGCTCTGTAACGAGCGATGGCGGGTGCCCAGCGGTGATCGCGCCTGCCGGGCACGTGCGTCAGCACCAGGGGCGAGCTCGCGCCCCTACTGGCTGAAATGCGAGATGACGCATAGCTACGTAAACTCGCGCAGCCGAGCCGACCTGCCGCCGTATAACTGCGGCGGCTGATCGGCTAGTGGTTAATTCAGCCACCTGCCATTGCTCTAATTGTGACTTGCAGTGGAAAAGTATTTTGTTCCCTTTACTTTTAGAATACTGTAGGTCTGAATACAATGCATAATATACAGTGCTTAGATAACAATACATCAGCATTGAACAAAATAAAGTTTTATTTCTTAACACCACCAGAAAATAATGCATTTAATTTAAATTAGTTATTAAAGCGGAACTTTACCCATAACAACATGATAAAAACAAAACAAAAAAAACAACGTTCTTTAGCAAAGAACATACATTCCACATTAATTATGCTACCAAAACTAGTGTGTGCTGTAAAGTGTCTCCAGCATTGCTCCAGTCTGTTCTTGCTGGAAACTGCCATTTTGTTGAAGCCCAGAGCCCCTGAACAGCAGTAAATTGTATAGTGGAACTAAACCCATCAGTTTAATGGTTTAAAAAAACAGTTACATTCCTGAAATGCCTGGATTGCCAACTGTCGTCATATTTGTTTGTGTCCTTAACCAAACCATCAAATGGCTGGTGTCTTGTGATCACACGTGGAGTACCATGGCAGTTGAATAGAAGGATTTAATTCCGCTTTAAATCGGTCAGCAGATCGGCCTCCTCAAACTCAGCAGTGCCTAAAATATAGATAAACTGAGCATGTGCAGAGCAGGGTGAGAGAGTGTATTATTGGGTGTTTTTTTGTTTTCAGGCCTGCAAGGCAAGGGCATAATGTGCTATCACATAATAGCACATTATGTGAAACTTACCTGAAAACAAAGCCCTCCCGCAATGCAATGTGGAACGGCAATCTCTGTGTTGTCCCAGTTAGCCCATCTTCCAGTTAGCTGCTGGAGGCAGCGTCCATCTTCACCCTTCTTCCTTTTGGATCCATGGACTCCGGCAGTGTGACTGGCCTGGAGCCGCAATAACGTCACTCCCAAGCGTTCGCGAGCTAACCGTCATTCACGGCACAGGTATCTGAAGGAAGAGCATGGGTGGCCGTTTCTTCAGAGCTCATGCGCCAATGACATCATCGGCTGCATTCAATGTAAATGTCTCCTAAACGTTGCACGTTTAGGGTATATTTACAGTACCTATAGGTAAGCTTTATTATAGGCTTACCTATAGATACATATTATGCCTTTGAGTTTACTTCCACTTTAAACAGTATAGACACTTATTTTTAATAGTTTACATCCCCATACCTGCAAAGGGGGCCAGCCTTAATTGATCTAGCATGATTCAATTTTCCAACTATAGCTCCACTTTAAATAGTAACTTCTCTGTTTAGATTGTATGAAAAAAAGTGCAGACTTCCAGAAAAAAATATTTCCGTTAAACAGCAGCCAATATCAATTTGAAACTTTTAGGCTGGGTTCACACTATTGCGAATTGGATGCAGGTTTTTCCACAGTCAATTCGGATAGAAGCAGGAGATTGTGACCGACTCTCTATGGAGCCGGTTCACACATACCAGTAGCTCCAGTGCGAATTGCACAGGAGGCCTGTGCGTCTTTTCTTTTTCGGACCAAAATTCCGAATGAAATCGGACCTGAAATAGTGAATGGAGACGCATCAGACTCCTGCTGTGAGCCGCTGCGTTCTCAAGTGTGAACCCAGCCTTAGGGTTGAGAAGACTGAGCATGTACTTGTAGAGTCACTTCATTTTATTAGGATTTTTTTGAAAAATCTCCACAAATATTTCCAGTACACATGTGCAATCAGTAAAAAGTCTAGAAAGGCAGAGGTTCCAGATGGGAATGATGATGGTGGATTTTGTCCAAGAGCTTTATGGCCACAGGTTTAAATTCTACTTCCCAGCATGTTCTCTGATATTCCAGTAAATCTACATTCCAGCAGCAATCCTCAGCGATTTGTTCATCTTAAGAAAAAAAACAAACAAACAAAAAAAAACACAAAATATATAAATTCTACTTTAAATGTAATTTCAAATAAAAAATATGGCAGAACTACTTTTACAATTCACTTAAGTATTTAAAACAATTTCTACATAATTACATGCCCGATAATGCATTTATCTTTTCATGCGGTTGTTAGATTGGGGGCCAGGTTTTTATTATTGCAGAAAAAAAAATCACTTGGTTTCTGCAACACTACCTTGTTAGACCACAGAGTATATAAATGGTGCTTTACTCACCAAGAAAAGAAGCCAAGAGGTTCAAAAGTGTATTGGTTTCTTCATTACCAATAACCATTTCTGCCTCATTTACGTCCTCATTGAAGTTCCATAAAGCTTTGCATACCACTGTGGCCAGCTGCCAGTCTGAGGGCCCAAAGTCTCGTAAACATTCCACCAACCTTTATGAAGTACATTAAAGTGGACATATCATTACAATTCACACTTTATACATCAGAATCAATAGGGTACGTAAGTATTATCACATTCATTCTTTCCTGCCATGAATTAAAACAGGTTACTTCCTTGTGTAACCTGCCGCTTAAAGTGGAGGTTCACCCAACAAAATCAATTTTTAACACTAGATTGAGGCTAATTACGGGAAGCAGAATCTGGTATTTTGTTTAAAATCAATGCAGTACTTACCGTTTTAGAGATAGATGTTCTCCGCCGCTTCCGGGTATGGGCTGCGGGACTGGGCGTCACCAATTTCGGAAAGTAGCCGAACGTCGGTGCGCAGGCGCCGTATAGAGCCGCACCGACGTTCGGCAACTCGCGACGCGCTGTATGCGACCGTCGGAAAGGCTGTCAATCAAATAGGAACGCCCAGTCCCGAAGACCATACCCGGAAGCGGCGGAGAACATCTATCTCTAAAACGGTAAGTACTGCATTGATTTTAAACAAAACACCCGATTCTGCTTCCCATAATTAGGCCCAATCTAATGTTAAAAATGTTTTTTCGGGTGAACTCCTGCCTTAAGGATACCCTGTAAGGACTTTATAACTGTAAAATCATTATTCCCCTGCAATAGAAAACAGCAAATACTCACCCAGTTTTCCAAACCAGACTGTAGCCTTGGAAAGCCTATTCATCATTCAATATTTCCCAGAGCATAGGAGGCATGTGTTCCCTGCTACAAGTTGGTCCCTTTCACTAACCCTCCATAAGGGTCAAAGGACACTGTATTCTCACCTATCACCTCTGTCGGTCTGGGCCCCTGGCCTCAAACTTTTTCAGTGCTTCAGCCTACGCAAATCAGTTTGCGCATTCTGCACTCCCTGCCGGATACTGCAATTTCTTCCTCTGTGCCCTCTAGGATTTAACAGTTATGCAAGGTTTGGAAAGAGGACCCATATAAGTAGGAGACACAGGTCACTAGTGAGGTAAATCTGCAGTGTCTTCTCTGCAGGGAACGCTTTTTCCCAGATGGTTCAAGTGACAATAAATAATATGTCACAGCATATCCTCAAACGTATTATATCCAATACTAACCTTATAAAATTTACTCTCCCTTGTGCCCCCTCAGCTGTGCCCTTCTCAGTTGAGATCAATGGCACAGCTATCAGTCCCTCCCCACATGCCAGAGTGCTACGTGTAAGCCTGTACTTTGAACTTTCCTTTCAGCCCCTCATCCAATCACTGTCTTTCATTAGTCCATCTTAAATGCTGCTGACAGGCTCACCCACCTTACCAACCATTCATTGTCTTCTACCTCTCTCTACCAATGCTTTTACTGACTTTTACTCGCCCAACAAATAAAATTCAAACAACCACCTACCAAGCCATCCAAAACTCTGCACCTAGCTACTTCCCCCAACCCTCTCTCAAAATACCAACCAAACCATCCTTTCTGCTTCACTCAACACCTTCTGCTCTCTAGCTCCCTTGTCACCTCTTTCCACGTTTTCTAACAGGACTTCTCCAGAGCCTCTCCCTTCATCTAGAAATTCATACTCCAATATGTCTGACTATCTCCTACTCTAGCTGCTTGGAGCAATCCCTGAAAACCCATCTTTTCAGAGAGACCGATCTTGTCTCTTAACGAATATTAGTATACTTTTACCTTCTCAATCAGTTAACTCTGTTCAGTTTTTACCGGTTGTATTGCTTAACCCTTTCTTTCAGATTGTAGTCTCTAAAGAGGAGAGCCCTTTGATTCCTCTTGTGTTAAATTGCA
The DNA here is from genome assembly GCF_905171775.1 of Rana temporaria. Classification (NCBI taxonomy): domain Eukaryota; kingdom Metazoa; phylum Chordata; class Amphibia; order Anura; family Ranidae; genus Rana; species Rana temporaria. The sequence continues at coordinate 263,382,637 of NC_053492.1, read as the reverse complement.
TTGTAACTGTACTGTCCCATTTTGTTGGTGCTATATAAAGCCTTATTCTCCAAAACTATTTCATACACCACTACTACTTAATGGTCCTCTGTGAGCTCCTGAATGTCTCCTTTTCCCTCCTCACTTCTGTTTGTTTGGAATAAGCAGTGGATGTTCGTTGCAACCATGTACACTGCTCTATGTACACTTCACATCCCATAATCGCTAGTTGTTGTCCATCTCAGGAGGTGGGAGCAAGAGAGGTGCTACATACGGATGGGGAAAAAACATTGCCATCCTCAAGTTAAATCACAGAAGAAACACACACACACTCACTTGGAGGGTGATGAGAGCAATTTAACAAAATCATCAATTGAACATTTTTGTTTAAACTAGAGTTTATCATCACTTTAATGGGATGACAGAACAATATTTAAGTTTTAAAATCAAAACGTAATGTAAGCAATGAAACCAGACAACAAAATTCTGCAGATCCACCTAGAGAGAAAAATCCCATAAACACACGGGCCTAGATCCACGAAGAAGTTACGTCGGTGTATCTATTGATACGCCGCGTAACTTCTAGGATGCTCCGGCGTATTTTGTTTTGTATCCACAAAACAAGATACGCCTGAAGCTGGGCTAGATCCGACTGACGTACGTCTTAGTACGCTGTTGGATCTAAGGTGCATATTTACGCTAGCCGCTAGGTGGCGCTTCCGTTGATTTCCGCGTTGAGTACGCAAATTAGCTAGATACAGCAATCCACAAACGTACGTCCGCCCGGCGCATTTTTTTTTTACGTAAGGCTTTTTTCGGCGTAACGTTACCCCTGCTCTATGAGGCGTACGCAATGTTAAGTATGGACGTCGGGCCAGCGTCAAATTTTCCGTCGTGTACGTCGTTTGCGTAAAACGTTCGCGAATAGGGCTTTGCGTAAATTACGTTCACGTCGTCTAGGCATTGAGCGGGCGTAATTTAATTTGAAAATTCAACGTGATACTGAGCATGCGCCGTACGAAAAAAAGCGTCATTTACGTGGGGTCAAGCTTATTTTACATAAAACACGCCCCCCTGTTCCTCATTTGATTTAGGCGCGCTTACGCCGGGAGATTTACGCTACGCTGCCGTAACTTTAGAGGCAAGTGCTTTGTGAATACAGCACTTGCCTCTCAAAGTAGCGGCGGCGTAGCGTAACTACGATATGCTACGCCTGCCTAAAATTACCCGCGCTACGTGGATCTGGCCCACTGGCTTTACATCTACTCATCCGAATATTATTCTCTACATTTAATGTCACTACCCCTGTGCCAACAGTATTGTTTATGTTGATTTTTGACATGTTGTGAAAACTTGGTTTTAAGTAAATAAGCCAATGTGTTCTCTATGAAAACTGAAAAGTACTACGTGATCTCAGATTTATATTTAGCCAGCGGAAGAACATATGGAGCGGTTTCTTAACATAGCTACTGAGGTAAATAAATGAGGAAGCATTAATACTAAAAAGGAGAAAATGACAACAGGGAAATTGGTACTTTGAAGAACATAATGGATTCTATGTTTTAAAACCAACGGCAGCAAACACTGTATTACCTTAGGAAAAAAAACAGGATGACAATAAAATGTGTTTTTATTAGGGCCAGTGCACACCTGAATCAGACAGGACCACGGCCCGCGTTCCTGTGCAGCCAGCAGCGATCACCATAGGTCATTTTCTTACTGTGCAGACAGCTGTGAATACCTGCGGGCACCGACGAACTATCATTATAGTGAACAGGGCTGGCAGCCGTACCAAGCTGCTCAGAGTCGCAGCAGAAATCAGAAGATTCTTGTGCTTCAATTTGCACTGGCCTAAATCGCAAGTGTGAATGTAGCCCAAGAGAGCCTTAACCACCTCAAGACCAGACACTTTCACCCCCTTCCTATCCAGGCCATTTTTCAGTTTTCAGTGCTGTCACACTTTGAATGAAAATTACTGTACCCAAATTAAATTTTTATCATTTTGAAACAGGTTACCAAATTGTTAACACAATGGTCCTCTATCCCCTTATCCTTAACAGGCAAAATTAATGTAATCTAGATGGACATTTTACCCAAATTCTTATACCTTTTTAGAGTCCTGCCCATTTCAGTACATCCCATTTCTCACGACATATTCAGCGTAGAATTATCTCCTTTATCTGGGGCACAGCTAAACCGAATACCTCTAAATCCACTCTATCTTCCACAACAACACGGAGGCTTAGGTCTCCCCAACTATTATCGTGCAGCTCACCTTGCACATTTACAGTACCTTAATACCATGCAGTGAAAGAAGTTCCGCTATAGGTAGCAATTGAATCTGTCGACTGTGACCCTATCTCAGTAGCCAATTTGTTATGGTTACGTCCAGTTGATCGTACCTGTATCCGCAATCCTATCACAAAACACTTTATCCATCTGGGAATCGATTCAAAACCACTCTCGGCCTTCAAATCGCTCCATATACCACGATTACCCTGCAGCTTGTTTTCACGGCTGTTCAGATCCTGGCACCCAACTCCATATAGGGTGGGATTGTAATAGCCCCAAAATTTTGGAAGGGAGTTTTTGATTTAGCTTCTAAAATGTTCGAAACTTCCATACAACCTATTACTGCTATAGCTCTTCTGAATATAAAACCAGACTGAATTACACAGAATCAATGTTGCCTTCTTTACAGCTCTTAAAGCGGTTGTAAACCGCATATATAATTTTTTTTTTTTTTTTTACCTGTAAGGCAAAATGCATAATCAGCTAGTATGCACCGCATAATAGCTGATTATGAAATACTTACCTCAAAACGAGGTGAACGACACTTACCTGGTTCACGCCGAGCGAGATGTCATCTTGCTCCGGCGTGTCTTCCGGGTATCGCCGCTCCAGCGCTGTGATTGGCTGGAGCGGCGCCGCTCCAGCGCTGTGATTGGCTGGAGCGGCGATGACGTCACTCCCGCGCATGCGCGCGGGAGATTTAAAATCGGCAAGGTCCGGCGGCTGCCGGATCTTCCGCCGTGGATCCCTCCTGCGCATGCGCCGCCCGCATTGCGAGGGGAATATCTCCTAAACCGTACAGGTTTAGGAGATATTCTTTTTACCTACAGGTAAGCCTTGTTATAGGCTTACCTGTAGGTAAAAGTGCAAATTTAAGGTTTACAACCACTTTAACAGCCACAAAACAAACCATAGCTATGGAATGGCATACTCAAAATTTGATTGTAGCCAAAACCATTCACAGAACCAATAGAGCCCTCATCCATGCTAAAATGGAAGCAATTGGGAGTGAAATTTGAAAAAGTTTGGCTACCTTGGGTTAAACATTGTTTGCCTCCAGACTTTGATGACACTTTACTATTGCCATGGTAAGAATACTTAATTTACCCTTTCATCACCCTTCATTCAGTTGAAGCCACACTACCTCTATCAAATTTAACCTTTACTCCCACTATATGTTTTCCCTCTCTTTACTTCTTACTCCTCTTTCACGACCCATTCCCTTTTGCCTAGGTTCACACTGCTGCGAATTCAAAATTGCGGTAAAATGCGCGATTTTACCGCAATTTCGCGGCCGCGATTTTGGCCGCAATTTAATGTAAATCACGGCCCGAAATCGCAAAAAGTAGTACAGGAACTACTTTTTGAAATCGCAGATGCGGCGTCGCACTGATTAGGACAGTGCCATTGCCGACAATTGCAGGCAAATGCCGCCGATTTGAGATGCGATTTGACATGTCAAATCGCATCTCAAATCGTTCCAAATCGTACCCAGTGTGAACCAGGGCTTTATCAGTTCTTATGTGGTACTCACAGGGTTGTTCTCCAGACCCATTAAAATGTACATTTGCTTTACTTATTTATTAACCACTTCCGTACCGTAGGATGTCATATGTGGGGGATATCTGAATGATGCCTGCAGCTACAGGCATCATTCAGATATCCTTCTCTTCAGGCGGCGATTCTGCGTACCATAAGAATGATCATAGCGGCGGTTCTGACGCTTGATTGTTCTTACAGGCGGCCGGAGGGGACATCCCCCCCTCCCGCCACCATCCGGTGCCTCTCCAGGCTCTCCTGTGCCATTGGAGGCCCGGAGAACGAATCGGCCACCGCCGGATGAGGAGGATAGAGATCTCCGGTGAACATTTCTTTCACTCATGGTTATTGTTTGGCTGAAGCCATTTATTATTAATCAACTGTGTTTATTCTTTTTAAATCATAATGGCAACAGAAACTACCCAAATGACCCTGATCAAAAGTTTACATACCCCAGTTCTTAATACCGTGTATTGACCCCTTTAACATCAATGACAGCTTGAAGTCTTTTGTGGTATTTGTGGATGAGGCTCTTTATCTTCTCAGGTGGTAAAGCTGCCCATTCCTCTTTGCAAAAAGCCTCCAGTTTCTGTACATTCTTGGGCTGTCATGAACTGCACGTGGCTCAATAATATTGAGGTCAGGAGACTGAGATGGGCACTCCAGAACCTTCACTTTATTCTGCTGTAGCCAATGACAGGTCAACTTGGCCTTGTGTTTTGGATCACTGTCATTTTGGAATGTCCATGTACGTCCCATGAGTAGCTTCCTGGCTGATTAATGCAAATGTTCCTCCAGTATTTTTCGATAACATGCTGCATTTATCTTGCCAACCATTTTGACCAAATTTCCTGTGCCTTTATAGCTCACACATCCCCAAAACATCAGTGATCCACCTCCGTAACATTCATCATAGACCTTGTTGACTGTTGATTGTGGCTTTGTGCCAGAAGGTTCTCTGCGCTGTTTGGCGTATTGTAAGCAGGATGCTTTGTGGCATTTGCGTAGTAATGGCTTTCTTCTGGTGACTCGACCATGCAGCCAATCTCTCTTCAAGTGCCTCCTTATTGTGCATCTTGAAACAGCCACACCACACGTTTTCAGAGAGTCCTGAAATTTCACCTGACGTTATTTGTGGGTTTTTCTTTGCATCCCGAACAAATTTTTCTGGCAGTTGTGGCTGAAATTTTAGTTGGTCTAACCTGACCATGGTTTGGTTTTAACAGAATCCCTAATTTTCCACTTCTTAATTAGAGTTTGAACACTGCTGATTGGCATTCTCAATTCCTTGGATATCTTTTCATATCCCTTTTCTGTTTTATACAGTTCAACTACATTTTCCCGCAGATATATTAACAATTATTTTGCTTTCCCCACGACTCAGTTTCCAGAAACATCAGTGCAGCACTGGATGAAAGATGCACTAACCATGAGTGAAAAAAATGTTTTGTGTTATCATTCATATTCTCTGAAAAATGGCCAAGAAATCATAAATTCTGCCAGGGTATGTAAACTTATTGTAACATTTTATCTTATGTATCACAAAACTCAACCAATTGTCTCAAAACCAAATGTCATGTTTAGGGAACATACAGTTAGATTTATATATATTTGGACACCGGCACAATTTTAGATTTTTACAGGTATTTACCAAAACATATTCAAGCTATAGTTCTGTAATGAATATGCAAATACCACAAGGTGCAAACCATTCATAAGCCTGAAGAATAGAAAAGCCAGATTCGACTTTGCCAAAAAACATCTAAAAAGTCAGACCAGTTCTGGAAAAGCATCCTCTGGGCGGATGAAACTAAAACTAATCTGTACCAGAATGACGGGAAGAAAAAAGTGTGGCGAAGGCTTGGAACAGCTCATGATTCAAAGCACACAACATCATCTGTAATACATGGTGGAGGCAGTGTGATGGTATGGGCATGCATGGCTTCCAGTGGCACTGGGTCATTAGCATTTATTGATGATGTGACAGAAGCAGCCGGATGAATTCTGCAGTGTTTAGAGATATGCTATCTGCCCAGATTCATGCAAATGCAGCCAAGTTGATTGGATGGCATTTCACTTGCCGAAGGAAAAACTAAAGGCAGAAAGACCCACAAACAAAGAATAAATGAAAACAGCTGCAGTTAGAGCCTGGCAAAGCATCAGAAAGGAGGAAACCCAGTCTTGTAATATCCATGGGTTCCAGACTTCAGGCAGTCACTGCCAGTAAAGAATTCTCAATAAAACTATTAAAATTAACATTTTGGGGGGCGGAGCCAGTGGCCAACACGTAAGCAGCACTGTGAATGAGCTCTGGTTGGGACAAAATCTCCTGCTAATATCCTGAATGCCAGAGACACCGATCCTGCACCACACCGGACACCTAACACTCCACAGAGCTGGCAGTACTAATTGATATGGTGAAATACAGACCAGCACCCATTTAATCCGCTGTGGAACGTCTGTCCAGTTATGCCTGGGGATCCCAAGATGGCAGCAACCATGGGGAGGAGGCTCAGGGTCCCAGCAGCACACAGCGGAATGGAGCCAATTGTTCACCCACTGACCCCAGGTAAGCCCGCTGCCCCGCAGGGTTCATGGGCTGAGAAGGGGCTTCTGACTGGACAGACTATCCCAAAAAGACCCGGGGAACATAGCACTGACAAAGGAGGGCACAGAGCCCGCTCTGAAACAAATTATGAAGGCTATACACACCTGCCAATCTACCCTGACTAAACACATAGATGGCATGAGGGCTGAAATGTCTTTCCTAAAGCAAGATGTGCAGAACATTAGGGAGAGGGCCACAGAAGCTGAGCAAAGAATCAGTGATCTGGAAGATGTAGTCCGTCGATTAGAAGACACAGTGCAAACTATACAGAGAGAAGTCAATGCACACACTGACAAATTAGGAGACATGGAAGACCGCCAAAGAAGAAACAATATTAGATTTGTAAGATTCCCTGAAGGGGCAAAGGGTAAACAACCTCAAGTTTTCCTGGAACATTGGCATGGTGGAAACCACTTTCTCCCGCTTATTTTCTATTGAAAGGGTGCATAGGTTCCCTTCCAACCCCCCCCCCCCTCCTCAGGGGCGCATCCTACATTTTAGAGATCGTGAGAATATCCTCAGTGCCGCACGATCCATGGGCGACTTACAGTATAATGGCAATTACGATTGTAACCTTTAATTTTTTCTTACTATATATGTACACTTGGCAAATAAAAACGTTTAAAAAAAATTGTGCCTGTGTCCAAATACGGTTCAAATCTGGACCGGTTCAGCAAAAAACTAACGAGATTCGAACCATGCATGGGCAGGCTGAATGTACCAAGTTGATTGATCAACTTGAGTACAACCAGCCTGTCATATTTTACGTCCGTTTGTCTTTTCCCTTGTGGTGACGCCTTCCCTCAACGTCCCCGCCAGTAGAATACAATGACTTAGCGGGAGGGATCCCCCTGTCAACACTGTCCGTGGTTGCAGGAAAGAAATTTACTCCATGTATCGCCTGCCTTAGTGTAGCATCACCTATAGCAGTCCCAGTTTCTATAAGCCACAGGGGATGGCTGGGACTGGTGTCTGGCAGGAAGTGCAGATGGGTCAGTTCAGGCTGCAGGCAGAGACATGGTCAGCAAACAGGCAAAGGATCAATTCCAGACAGCAGGCAGAAACGTGATCGATAAACAGGCCAGGTTTAGTACAGGCTGCAGGCAAAGGAAACAGCTGCACTGCTGTGGCGGTGATCAGGAAAACAGCTACTAACTTACACTGGTCTGGTGACATTGGGACTGGTGTGGCGACAATCATAGACACGGTTGCTGGCTTACACTGGTGTTTTAGAAACTGTGACTGGTGTGGTGGTGATCAGGCATAATACGACTGGTGATGTGGCGGTGATCAGAGACAATGTGACTGGTGTGGCAGTGATCAGAGGCATCGAGTGGTGCGGCAGTAATTAGGGACATGGAGTGGATGGTGGCGATTAGGGACACTGACTGGTGAGGCAGTGATTACGGATATTGACAACACTGGTCTGGTGACATTGTTCTGCTGTGTCAGTGATCATAGATAATGGAGGGGATATCAGAGCATCCAGCCATTATACATGATCAATGCCACAGCAGTACGATGTCACCATAGTGACACTGCATTTGCTCTGATGACAGTATGTAAAATAATAAAAAATATATTTTTAACCCGTGCGTTCTCCCGGAACAAAGCTTGTCCTGCCTGGCTGTATATGTAGTGGCTAGGTGGAAACTATTAAGCCCTTGTTGACCTTTCTAATTGAGCAATGTGAGGGCCACACCTTTCAAGCACACCTGTGCCCTGCACATACCAAGTGGCAAGCAGTTGTTGTGAATGAGAAGCTAAGGGAATGGAGGCAATCTGCTTGCTTTATTCTAGGAAACTACCACTTAAAAGTGTTTGTAAAACCCAAATCTATTTTAAAGCAGAGCTCCAACCCAGAGGGGAAGCTCTGTTTGTATGCCTCCTCCTCCTCCAGTGGGTTCCTGGTTTTGACTCCCACTTCTGCCTGAGCTTGCGGCGGCAAACTCAATTGAAAGTTCGGCCCTCCTTCTCCTTCCCATGTCGGCAGTCTATTCACAAAGCGCATCGCAGTAGGGAACCGGCTGTGAAGTCACAAGACTTCACTGCCGGTTTCCCTTAGCCGAGATGGCGACAGCAGCACCCGAGAGTGGACTGAAAAACTGGCTTGGGTGAAGACACCACTTTATTCGAGGACAGGTAAGTATCCCAATATTAAAACTTCAGCAGCTACAGTATTTGTAGCTGCTGACTTTTCATTTTTATCTGAAGAAGCCTAGAGTTATGCTTTAGGTATGCTTGGCCTTATGCCTCACTGTATACAGCTTTAAGTCTTAACCCTATTTTTTATTTATTTTTTGCGAGGCAGTGGTTTGACTTTTTTAGCTTGAAATAGAAAGTGCAAGAGATTTTGCAACAGTTTTACAAAAATGATTTGCATAGGAAAACTGTATGCAGTGTGGCAAACATACTGCAACATACTGTACAGTGGGTTTACATACACTTTAATAATCCTTAACACTGACAATTACAGAGTATAACCACGGACTCCTGGACCACAATACAGGGCCAAAAACAGATCCACATTCCACCACTACAAATGCCACAAGCCCTTCACTTGCTCACTACTATTAAAGTCTCCAATATGATATCTAGAAAAGCTAATAGCTTCCAAAATAGAATGCAGATAGGAGTACATTTCCTTACCTGGTAATTGTCCCTTCTTCTTTCAGTAGGATTCTACCAATGCGGTCGGAGGTCAAATTAGTCAGTACCCCACAGGCAAAGTAGCAGACATTTTGGTGGCTAGAGTCCAGTAAGGTAACTAGGAATTTATACACTAGGATAGGAAATAAAAAATAAACACTTTTAGGAATCGCATTAAAAATTACGTTTTAGTGATGTCCTCCTATCATCAAATGACTACAGTGATGCAGTGCTTCAAAAGGAGGAACTAATAGATAAAAAAAAAAAAAAGAAGCAGAAACTTTAACTGTATTCATCTGAAAGATAAGCAGTAGTAATACTACACAGAGTCATATTATTTAATTAGAACTCAGTAAAAAGATGCTCACTTTATTGTTCATTGAGGGAAACAGGTTTGAACAAGTCTTGCACATATGGGTTATAATGCCGCCTACAGAAGATTTAGGTAACAGCTTAAATAACCATTAAGCCAGCCCCCATATAACCCTGCCTTGAACCACTATGTTTTTGCTAGTGTCCTGCAGTGGAAAACTCAAATTATATTTTTTACTGTGATTTTTATTTTCATCGATAATGTCTTTGAGAACTTCAATCAAGACCTCAAACATGCTGCTTAAGCCAGTCTCTTCACAGCAGCCACCTGTATTGGTAAATCCTCAGAAACACCTTTTGGAGGCCATACCTGTACCCTGCTAGACTGAACATTGTGGGGCTAGCCTGGAATGTGACCTTCAGGCACTAGGCTCTGCATTTTGGCATAATCCAGACCTTACTGTAACGTACGTTATCCACTAGGCTATTTTCAAGTCCAGAGCTGTGTCAAAGCCTCTAGTGTCATCCAGAATCACTTTGTGAGTAAGCCTATGGACATGGCAAAAGATATGATTGTTGTATCATCATGGAGCACTGAGTTCTGCATTGTGGTACTTTGTACACTGTCAGCTGTAGAGTATTTTATCCAGGTCTAGAGCATACCCACTGGTGTGACCCAGTCTCTGAAGACTCACTTTGCACATAAAGCCTTCAGATTTCATGTGGATATTTCCTCAGTATAGCTATAGAAGTCCGACTGGTACTTTGCAGGTTAGTCTGGTGCATGACCTTCACTCACTAAGTTCTGCAACCTTTGGGCACTGGACTTTGCTTAGGACACTTCCCCAAATTTAGTATACTGTTTCAACTACAAATGGTTTTCAACTTCAACTTCCAGGTTCAGAGCGAAGGCATATCCTGCAGTGTGCCAGTCTCTAAGAACTAAAACAGTGAGTATAGGTAGGTCAGACTGAAGCACTGGAAGCTACTTCGCAGTTGCAGACTTTAAAAATGTTTCCACCATCATTACACTGGTTCTCATGTTTAAGGCCAAGATAAGGAGCACTGAGGTTGACTACAAGTTAGAGTGTTAGGATTGCGCAGTTCACATTCTTTCTCCCACATTTGAGCTTAGAAGTGCACTGTCCTGTTGTGGCTCCAGCTTCTCTGATATCCAGTCTCTAATTTGGCTCCACTGCCTGCCTACAGTGACTTGGTCACCTCTGGCCACCTGCAACCCTTAACACCAGCTGTTAGCAATAGTCACAAAGCCAGGTAATTCCTCATTTTGGGCCTAGTTGTTCTCTGCTACTTGTGGCAACAAAGATGCACTGAGGACAGTTCTGCTACAATGGGTGACCTTAGCCCATATCCCTTGATTGCTAAAAGCAGCAACTTCTTTTTTTTTTTTTTTTTAAGTTAAAATCTTTTTCTGAGCCAAGAAAAAAGATAAACAAGATTAAATATGAACTGGGCCCCGGATGTAGCTCCTCCACAACTGGCCCTAAATAGATTATTGCAATGCTGATTATTGGGATAGATGGGCCATCAGGTGCTGACCAGCTCTAATGCCCCGTACACACCATCACTTTATGTGATGAAAAAAAAAATGACGTTTTTGAAACTTCAATTTTAAAAGACGAAGTTGCCTACACACCATCGTTTTTCTCACAATGTTCTAGCAAAGCGAGGTTACGTTCCACCACTTTTTCCATTGAAGCTCGCTTCATAAGTAGCTTCTGGGCATGCGCGGGTGAAAAAACGTCGTTTTAAACGACGTTTTTTACTACACACGGTCAATTTCTGTGAAGTAAAAGTTGACGTTTTGAAAAACGACACATAAAATTGAAGCATGCTTCAATTTTTTTTGGTCGTTTTTTAGAAGACATAAAACGACGTTTTCCCCCACACACGGTCAATTAAAGTGACGTTTTTAAAAACGTCATTTTTTTTCATCACATAAAGTGATGGTGTGTACGCGGCATTAAGGTTACAGGATGGGTGGGTATTGGGTCAGGTGGTTTGAGAAGTGCTTTGCTGGTATCGTCAGGTTGAGGTGGTTTATGTTTTGTTTTTTCCCCCCTTTTTTATATATTTTTATTTTTTATGCCTCGGTTTCTCCTTTTGCAAGCTAAAGTGAGGGGTATGCTGGAAGTTGTGCTTGGTACTTATTTCAGGGATATTTTTGTGTTTATATAGTGCTCCTTATATTTGTACGACTGTCAATGTATCCTATGCGGCCCTTCTTTTCCTTTTCTTGGCTGCTGACTTGTTATGTATGTGCCCTTTTACTTTTCTACAATGAAACACCTTTTTTGATTTAAAAAAAATATGAACTGGGCAAAGAATCTATCCTCAGTAAGATATGGTAACGGTTACATTTTTTCTTGCAAGTTGAGGGGTTCTGGGTTCAGCTTTCACCAGGGGTTCTATGGGCATGTATCAGTTATAACCAGGGCTTTTTTTCAGGGGGAACTTGGGGGAACTCAGTTCCACCACCTTTGGCTCAGACCCTTTGATGCCTGCTCACCACAATCACTTGTAAACACAGAAGTCTGGTTACTGTGTTTACAAGTGACAGCTTTGTAATCTGCTGAACTCTGCACTCTGTATGTAATGCAATTCTGGTATTTAATGCCCCTTTAAGACCCTTCTACTGTTTGTGAAATCTAAACGGGTCGTGGTTGAGTTCCTGCACCTATTTTCTGAGAAAAAAAGCTCTGGTTATAACATAAGGTAAACCTGGTGAGTTTGGCATGGAAATATTTTGGATTCTCATAAACATGTGCAGAGATCACACAACTGACAAACCCTGACTGCCTGCATTTGTACTTGAGGATACTTTGTGTAATTCCCTATCTGAAAAAAAAAAAAAGCAAAATACATGTTTTAGCAGAAAAATTTCACATAAAAAGATGTCACCAGACAAATGTCATAACATAAAGGGATTTACATATGAAACGTAGCTGGTATAGCTGAGAGGGCCAATAGTGTATGTAAACTACAAGGAGGAAAGTAGTACACAAAAAGGTTTACTGCAGAATGAAAAAAAATAAAGGTTTTGGTTTCAACTCAAGCTAACACAATAGGACAAAGATTATTTTCCAAAAAGTAAGTTCTCAGCTTAGTCAAATCAGAACTGTTCTTCTGTTAAAGCTTTGTGTATTGATCTTATTGTATGGCAAAATTACATAACATATTTTATGTTGATAGTGGGTAACGCAAGGCATTGGACATACCTCTGTTCTCAACAATGAAGTCCCGAACATCTTGGTAGTGAGAGAGATTGGCAAATACTCGGGCTGCTTCAAGAATTCCCTCCATGTTATTTGAAAGCAGCAGTTTGAACATCACTGTTGATTAAAGAAAAATGTTTCTTTGCGTGTTCCCAAATCTTCAAAATATAAAATATATAATTTGGTTCTATGCCATTTCAGTATACTGTATGTCACATTTCACAGTGGAACACATACAGCATAGTTGTCATTTCATATGTCTGCACCTGGTATAGGCTGCTCTTGCTCCAATCAGGAGGAGGGTAGATCGATGCCTATGCAAGAGCCCCTGCTAAGATAAGGCCAAGCACTAGCATACAACTCCACCCATACAGTGACCCCGCCTCAAACACCATCTCGTCTCCCACTATCTTTTCCCCCAAACATTCTGTCACCCTCTCACTCATTATGTGTGTTGCAGCTGGTCATATCAGTTAAAGACCCTCATGGGAAGAAGAAGAGCATTGTGATTAAAGGATTAAAGTGGTTCTAAAGGCTGAAGGTTCTGCAATAAGGTAACAAACAGAGTGCAGCCCCCCCCCCCAGCCCCCCTTATACCGCGTTTCCCCGCAAATTAGACCTACCCCAAAAATAATCCCTACTGTGATCTTCAGCCCTAGTTTAAAGTGGTTGTAAAATCCTAAAATACACTGCATTACAGTATTCTATAATGTAAACTGTATGTTTATGTAATATATTTGTGATAATGTGATAAATACCTTTGTTACAGTGTCGCTTGGCACTCAGCTAATTCCCCTGCTGCTCTCCTCCTATTCTGGCAGCTGTCATTGGGGGATCTCGGCCCCCCTCCCTGCAGTGCTCAGAATGGGGAAGAGCGATCAGGCGGGTCACGGAAGCGCCGAGCGGCGTTATAAGAGGGTAGATTACAGAAAATTGCACAGTTTACATGATATAATACTGTAATACAGTGCATTTTAGGATTTAAAAGCATTTTTACTCAGTTCCACTGGCGATTCCTGACAGGCAGGGAGGGAGATGGGGAGAGACAGCACATGACAAGCCCAACCCCGAAAATAAGCCCTACTGGGTCTTTTGCTGCCAAAATAATATAAGACCCACGCTTATTTTCGGGGAAACACGGTACAAACCTGAGCCTGATCTCAATCCAGTAATGTGCACGGAAGCAACAGCTCTCTCCCTCCTCATTGGCTCAGAGACAGCAGAAAGAGCCATTAGCTGTTACTGACTGACTGCCTGTGAAGAGGCACAGCCGAGTCATGCTCTGTGTCTATGGAAACACAAAGCCAGCACGGGAGCAGGCCAGCACAAGTGTCCCATAGTGAGCAGATTGATATGGTGGGTGCTCGGTGGGGAAGGGTGAGGAGGAGGACTGGGGCTGCTCTGTCTAAAACCACTGCACAAAACAGGTAAATAAAACAAGCAATATACTGTTAAAAAAATAATAAGCGTTTACAATTACTTTAAAGTGTCACCAGCTTTAGTTTACATTTCATTTAGAATAGAGGGTTTGCAGAGTCCCTTACATAATTGTGTTGTTTGACACTTCATTTAGTTCCATGTGCCAGGGTGTACCCTCTGTTGCAAAAGTCAGGCACCCAAAATCAGTACTTTACTGCTGGAGGGCCACGGTGCCTAATGCATAAGGGTCTAAAGAACTGTGTGCATTGTCCAGACAATATACGGTATAACTGATATACTGTATAACCTATAAACAGATACAGTATCTCAAAAAATGGAGTACACCCCCTCACATTTTTTGTAAATATTTTATTATATCTTTCCAACACACAGCCACTAATGTTTAAACCGCTGGCAACAAAAGTGAAAATGTCCAAATTGGGCCCAAAGTGTCGATATTTTGTGTGGCCACCATTATTTTCCAGCACTGCCTTAACCTTGTTGGACATGGAGTTCACCAAAGCTTCACAGGTTGCCACTGGAGTCCTCTTCCACTCTTCCATGATGACATCACAAAGCTGGTGGAAGTTAGAGACCTTGCGCTCCTCCACCTTCCATTTGAGGATGCCCCGCAGATGCTCAATAGAATTTAGGTCTGGAGACATGCTTGGCCAGTCCATCGCCTTTACCCTCAGCTTCTTTTGCAAGGCAGTGGTCATTTTTTAGGTGTGTTTGGGGTTGTTATGTTGGAATACTGCCCTACAGCCCAGTCTCCGAAGGGAGGGGATCATGCTCTGCTTCAGTATGTCACAGCACATGTTGGCATTCATGATTCCCTCAATAAACTGTAGCTTCCCAGTGCCAGCAGGACTCATGCAGCCCCAGACTATGACACTCCCACCACCATGCTTGACTGTAGGGAAGACACACTTGTCTTTGTACTCCTCACCTGGTTTATCTTGGTCTCGTCAGACCACAGGACATGGTTCCAGTAATCCATGTCCTTAGTCTGCTTGTCTTCAGCAAACTGTTTGCAGGCTTTCTTGTGCATCATCTGTAGAAGAGGCTTCCTTCTGGGACGACAGTTATGCAGACCAATTTGATGTAGTGTGTGGCGTAAGGTCTGAGCACTGACAGGCTGACCCCCACCCCTTCAACGTCTGCAGCAATGCTGGCAGCACTCATATATCCATTTCCCAAAGACAACCGCTAAATTTGACGCTGCACTCAACTTCTTTAGTCGACCATGGCGAGGCCTGTTCTGAGTGGGACCTGTCCTGGTTAACCGCTGTATGGTCTTGGCCACCATGCTGCAACTCAGTTTCAGGTTCTTGGCAATCTCCTTATAGCCTAGGCCATCTTTATGTAGAGCAAAACATTTTTTTTCAGATCCTCAGAGTTCTTTGCCATGATGTGCAATGTTCCAGTAACCAGTATGAGAGAGTGAGAGCAAAAACACCAAATTTAACACACCTGAGACCTTGTAACACTGACGAGTCACATGACACCGGGGAGGGAAAATGGTTAATTGGGCCCAATTTAAACATTTTCACTTGGGGGTGTACTCACCTTTGTTGCCAGCGGTTTAGATATTAATGGCTGTGTGTTGAGTTATTTTGAGGGGGACAAAAAATGTACACTGTTATACAAGCTGTACGGTCACTACTTTACATTGTAGCAAAGTGCCATTTCTTAAGTGTTGTCACATGAAAAGATAATAAAATATTTACAAAAATGTGAGGGGTGTACTCACTTTTGTAAGATACTGTATGTCTTTTGTTTTTCTAGAGCACAAAAGGTACAATGTTATGGGCTGCTATGGGAGGCACAGCCAGTACTTCAGTTTATTTAAAGAAGGGTCATTTTCTCTATATTCTAGATGGGAATATTTAAAATTACACTGTACATTACATCACCGTACAAAGGAAGACTCACATTTGGAAATCTCAAGTCTCCTCTTGGTAATAGCAGAGCTGTCATTTTCATAGAAAGATAAATTACTGAGCGTTGCTACAGTATTGATCACCAGTTCCTCACATTCATCTATCGACTTGTACTCTAATTGTAAAAGACAGCCAAGAGCAATGTAAAATGTGAGATCATTATAAACACAGAATATAATCCAAGGTTAAGCAATAAAATAACAAAATCAAAACAAATATGCAGAATCTGGCTCCAGCTGAGAAAAGGGACCTGAAGCATTTACAGAAATAAGCCATGTGATCAGCACAAGCTTTAGCTTTATCAGGCTTTTCAAATCAGCAAAAAAAAAGCATGTTGTGTATTATCAACTTTCTGCACATCACAAAGCTTCCTGTTTTTCATTTATTTAAAAGTAGAGGTATAGGAAGAAAAAAACGAAACAAAAGAAAACAAAACAACAGCCATACTCACCTCTATGGCTGCAGCAGGTCCCCGATCACACATGACCAATGACAGCTCAGTTCTCAATGCATTCTAAGAAGAGAGCAGTGACTGGTCACCGCTCTCTGCTCTGCCCCTCAAGCGCTCACTGGAGTGCTGGGCTGAAGAAGGGGTGGGAGAGGCTGAGCCAGCTGACGATCAGGCATCTGGGTGGATCTCAACATGATTGTCGAGATCCTTTTGGAGCCTGGAGAGGCTCCGTTATGTCAGCTGATAGCGGGCTATAATGCTAATATCAGCGTGAATTATAAAGGTCCGATGTCCAGAAAAAATAGTACTATTAATATGAAGACATAATTAAAGTCTAAATTAAGCTAAAGTTTTTTTACTTGGCTAGAGTAGGGACAAGTTAATATTTATATTAAGGCTTTTACTCCTGTGATTCCAACAGGAAGATTTTCCTCTGGTTTGTATATTTGAAAATTCCCCATAGCCTTCTGTGCAAGTATGAGATGAGGTATGGAGATGTAGAGCTGAAAGCTTGCAGGGAAACTTCAGAATGAGAAGTGACAGAGCAGGAGTTGCAACCATGTCATCCTAGGGCACAGCACCAGGTGGAAAACAGGTTTTATAGAGAGGTCCTTTAAGACAAATTTGCATGTGGGACATTTTTTACTTTTTTAAGTTGTATGTTATCCCCATAAACTTGAGAAGAGGTGACCCAAAGATTGTTAGGCCAGCCAAAGACAGCTTGAATCAGCAGGAACTGACCGATATTCAAACAGTGTATGGGCAGGCTGAATACCAAGTTGATTGTTCAATCAACTTGGGTACAACCAGCCTGCCAGATTCACTTGTGATTATCATTAGCGGCTGCTATAGCCACTAGCAATAATCATTGTCTTCTCCCGGCGGGGACAGCTTCTTCCACGAGCAGACAATAGTTTAGCAGGCAGCATTCTCTAGTCAGCACTGACTGTGTTAATGGGGGAATCGCGCAAATTTCTTTGGTTGCAGGAAATAAAATTGTACCCGCTATGGCCTGTCTTATTCAAC